>NW_025938217.1:41015-50141 GCF_000764305.2 Hyalella azteca | reverse complement strand
TGGGTCAGTTGGCCAACTGATCGCAATCAGCGACTAGTCAGAACCTCCTGGCCGACTTTATGGTCTCCTGAGAGTAGGGCAAGAGTTGGCAGAATAAGTACCAGGCGCTTGTAGCTATCTGATTCGGGGGCCGGAATGTAGACCGAAAAGCGGACATAAGGAAGCTGGTGGACTATGCTCCCCGAGTCCTAGGCGTTCCTTAATCCAGAGCCGCCCTCGGCTCTAAATTTTGTTAGGGTACTTTCAAAAAAAAAGTTTAGAGATCGTAAGTTCATCAGCCAATCATTGACGGCCTTTCAAGTAAAATCCACCAATCATAGACAAGAAAATAGTGCGTAAGTACTTACGTTTAACTTAGCTAGAATTGAAAGTATGGCCCCTGCGAATGTTTCTTGTAACTCAGTCGGTAGAGACGGCAGCCGGTGAGGCGGCTTTCTTTGCACATGCCAGTCCTACCGCTTGCTCCAGCGCCGGCAAATAGGTGAAAATATTTGACTAACGGCAGGATTGAATTAAAAATGTCTGTCGCAACGCTCGCTCGGAAAAATTGTACATACCGGCTTGTTTACGGCTCGTAAACAGGCCGGTATGTACAACTTTTCCCCACAGAAGTGAATGCCGGCAATAAAACGACCATGACCAACGACCTTGCGGACGAAATTTGTGCAAACTATTTGTGCGCGGCTGCGATTCAGCTTAGGTCTTCAAAAAAGACGAGAATTACAATCAGGGCTGCCCATGAGTACCACAGGTGCTGAGAATAACGATCTGAGGTTCCAAAGAGTTCAACAACAGCTAAGAATAATGAACTACCCAAGATTTCAACAGCAGCTGAGAATAATCGACTGAGGTGCCCAAGAGTTCAATAGCAGCTGAGAATTACGAACTGCGGTGCCCAAGAGTTCATCAGGAGCTGAGAATAGCTAAATCTGCTGCACAATAGTTCAGAAGGAGCTACGAATAACGGACTGATGTGCCCAATAGTTCAATAGGAGCTGAAAATAACGAATTCGGCTGCCCAAGAGTTCAGAAGGTACAACGAATAACGAACTGAGATGCCCAAGAGTTCAACATGAGCTGAGAATAACAAACTCGGCTGCCCAATAGTTCAACAAGTGCTGAGAATAACGAACAGGGCTACCCAAGCGTTCAACAGCAGCTAAGCATAATGATCACTGGGCTGCCCAAAAGTTCAACAAGAGCTGAGCATAACAAGCTGATTAGCTCAACACTTTAGTCTCAATTTGAGCACCATAACGCTCTCATTTTCTCGTTAGCGCTCTCTGACATCAGACACATTCGTGGTACAATTGGGCACCATTTGGGCTCTCATTTCTTTCATCGAGCAAGACCGATACGCGGAACATGGTCGCAGGGCGGCACGTCTGCCGAGTCTAGGGCGACCCTGATTCGGATATCAACTTTCGAGTGCAGCAAGGAATTGACTGCGTCCGGGGCAAATAACCTGTAGAGGATACGTGAGGAATGCGATGAAGAAGCTGCGAAAAGATACAATCGGAGAAAGAGGATGAAAAGAATTTCGTGAGAAGGATATGGGCAGGAAGGTGATGGGTGGGGAGGTAATGGAAGGGAGGAGCAAAAAACCTTATGGAAAGGAAAGTTTTAGGACGAATGTGAAATTGAGGAGTAATATAAATCATATTACTCATATTAAGAATTTACCCACTCATTTTCTCTGGCGTCGGACGGTCCCCACAATTGCTGTAAACTACCAGGCCGCAGTTGACCAATCGCAGCGCTGCTTTCATATCGCTCGATGACGTAATCGCCGCTCAGCCAATCAGCGCAAGCATTTTCGGCGCACGGATTCTAGAGCCTGTTTGTGCCGCACAACGAACTAATTACCGAACTAGTCGTCTTCTAGTATTGATCTAGGGATCTAGACAAGATGATTCTAGATGGTCAGCGTTCTGCCATTTCTCTATCAAATTCGCCCTCAAGAAAAGGATTTTCCTTCTTCATAACGGGGTTTTATGACCCCTTCGTGAGTCATAGGAAGCGTCACAAAGTCTTCTACTTTATTTGTAATTTTGTTTTTTAATTGTGAAATGCGTTCATGAATAAGATTGATTGTGGAGCGTGCGTTATGCGAGTCACTTAATAATGAAGGAAAAGTCATCATTGCACAGATAAATATACAGTATTCGACCATGAGATACGGAGCCCGACACTTTATACGCGATAATCTTCAACATAGGAAAAATTCCACGAGTTTTTCATTTTGCGCTCTACGTTATAAGTAATGATTAGAATGTTGCTGAATAATTAAGGCATCTACGTTAATTTACAGTGGCAGGAGGCAACCAATCATGGCAATTGCTCCTCCCCCCTTCCCCCCCCCGCCAACGTGTCATGACGAAATGAAAGTAACGGGAGATTAGGAAGTGTCTTTAGGGTAACTTTTAGGTGACTTTATACTAGGGTTGCCTGCTCACCTCTTTAGCGCCACTAGGGTTGCCTGCTCACCTCTTTAGCGTGACTAGGGTTGCCTGCTCACTTCTTTAGCGTGATCAGGGTTGCCTACTCACCTCTTTAGCGTGACTAGGGTTGCCTGCTCACCTCTTTAGCGTGACTAGGGTTGCCTGCTCACCTCTTTAGCGTGACTAGGGTTGCCTGCTCACCTCTTTAGCGTGACTATGGTTGCCTGCTCACCTCTTTAGCGTGACTAGGGTTGCCTACTCACCTCTTTAGCGCCACTAGGGTTGCCTGCTCACCTCTTCAGCGTGACTAGGGTCCCCGTCAGTTTTTTACACCGTCTCAGAGCGTTCTCGAGGAGCTCAGGTTCTTCTTTCAGGAATCTGACAAGACGAAAAATATTCGAATAAATGAAATTTCCACGCATGTGTCGGCATGTGATGCTTCAGCATCTTTTTTCCTATTTACAGTAGTGCGCATCGTGTAAAATTTTCAATTAAAACTGTATAAATTTTATTGCCCGGTGATAGTATCATGGCACACATTTAATTAAAAATTTCATGAAATTTTCTATTGAACAAAGTTTCACTCGAGAGTGAAAGGCTAGGGTGTGATTTATTGGAGGAAAATGCCAATAACCGGAGTGTTAACACCCAGCATTGGCCGTATTAAAGGCTTTGCAGGGCCGTATTAAAGGTGTCATGACGTGTGATAATATAAGGGCATATATCAACCGTATTAGAGGCGTTCATTGCTCGTATCAAGGGCGTGTATTGGCCGTAGTGGGACCCCGTATTGGCCGGTGTTGGAGGGTGTATTGACCGTAGTAAGCATATGTATTGGCGATATTATATCCGTGTATTGGCCTAGCGAAGGACGTGTATTTAGTCGTATTAAGGGCGTGCATTGGTTCCATTGACCGTATTAGGGCGAATATTGGTTGTATCAAGGGCGTGTATTGGCCGTAGTCGGGATATGTATTGGCGGTATTATGGCTGTGTATTGGCCTCATTAAGGACGCGTATTGGCTATATTTGGGCGCGTGTATTGGCCGTATTATGGGCATATATGGGTTGTTCTAGGTTTTGTAAAATATATATTTATAATCCCAAGGACACGTTGCGTTTATCGAATTTAATCTAAAACATGTTCGATGCACAAAAAATTAAAAACAAATTTCGAATCCAGGAAAGAGCGTTCGCAACATCCGATTTTCGTGAGCCAAAACCTTCACTCAGAGAAACATAAGAGTCTGTCGTTCAATTATTGACACACTTTCTACACTTAGCACTGATGCGCCTTTTTTCCGGGCCAAGCTGAGTCAGGATAACTCACATAAGGGTAAATGACAGACGAGGCAAATTTTTGGACACTCTCACTCATTTCTCAAGGTGCTATCTGAAACATATCACTAAAATAATGAAAAAATGCGGAAAAAGGTTCACATTACACTGTAATATTCTCATCGTCATTACTATCATTAACGGGTACACTATTACACTATATTATTCACCTATGCACTATATTACACTATATTATTACACTATTCAATTCAAGCAAAATAATTCAAATCGTTAAACTGCGGTAATCGTTGAAAAAGGCAACCCAGTTAAATTCGAAGCAGTGTTTGAGCCACGCCAAAGCCGCTCAGAGCAGGCTAGGAGCCTTGGGGGTGCTGGTAAGGGGCAGGCATGTCCCTTTTTGAGGTTTATATATAACAAATGGTAAACATCGGCCAGTTGGCCGCTTGTGAGGCTGGCGCTTTACATTGTGCTTAGTTCAAACCTGTTTGTTTGCCTAATCCTGCACCGAATCTGTTCTAAGCCTGCTTTAAACCTGCTGCAGACCTGCTCTTCAACTGCTCTAAACCTGCTTCAAACCAGCTCCAAGCCTGCTCCAAACTGCTTTGAAACTGCTCAAATCTGCTCTAAATCGGCTCTGTAAATGCTCTAAACCTGCTCTGTTGCACCAATCGACACAGACTCCTGCTCTGAATTTAACTAGGAAACAACACCCATGCAGATCACCCACCATGACCGGGACCGCAACATTCCTCCACACTACACCCTCTCCCACCTCCACCTGGAGCAAACAAACACAATTCCCCACCTGGAGCGTGACAGCACCAGCGCCATGGTCTCCACGTCCGCCATGCTCACGCG
The DNA here is from genome assembly GCF_000764305.2 of Hyalella azteca. Lineage (NCBI taxonomy): Eukaryota > Metazoa > Arthropoda > Malacostraca > Amphipoda > Hyalellidae > Hyalella > Hyalella azteca. The sequence goes on along the minus strand of NW_025938217.1, from coordinate 45,543 downwards.
CAGGCGTCTGTTGATGACGTCGTTGCGTAGCTCCTCTACCCGCACCTCCAGGTCACTGAGGACGAAGGGTAAATGGGGACGAAAGGTTAATGGGTAAAATAGGCGATAAGTCAATGGGTACGACGGGTCATTGGATACAAGGGTCCAATGGCAATGGGTACAATGGGCGATAAGTCAATGGATACGACGGGCCTTTGGGGACAAGGAGTCAATGAGGAGGAGGATCTATTGGGGACGACGGGTCAATGGGGATGAAGGGTAAATGGAGACAAGGGTCCAATGGGTACAATAGACGATAAGTCGATTTGTCCAATGGGTACAATGGGTGATAGGTCAATGGGTGCGATGGGTCTTTGGGGACGAGGGATCAATGGGTACGATGGGTCAATGGGTCAATGGGGAAGAGGGTACAATGGGTACAATAGGTGATAGATCAATGGCTACGATGGGTCTTTGGGGACGAGGGGTCAATGGGGACGAGGGTACAATGGGTACAATAGGTGATTGGTCAATGGGTACGATGGGTCAATAGGAAAAGGGTCCGATGGGTACAATAGGCTATAGGTACATGGGTACGACGGGTCAACGGATACAAGGGTCCAATGGGTACAATAGGCGATAAGTCAATGGGTACGACGGGTCAATGGATACAAGGGTCCAATGGGTACAATAGGCGATAAGTCAATGGGTACGACGGGTCAATGGATACAAGGGTCCAATGGACACAATAGGCGATAAGTCAATGGGTGCCATAGTTTAATGGATAAAAAGTGTCATTGAGCGTGAGAGGTAAACGTGTACATCTTCTCACTTAGTACATGTGCCGACGTAGGCCTACTCACCATAGGTCGCGATGTAGGCCTCCGTAGGCGTGTTCGTAGGCCTGCCTCTCGCGCTGCAGCCTCTGCCTCTCAGTTTCCCCTTCGCCCCCCTCCGCCTCCCCAATCCCCACCACCACTCGTCTGAGAGGAATGCATGGGGTAAATTGGGGTGAACATTATGTAATATATAGATATATATATTCATATATACATAAGTCGGTCATTAACAGGACAAATTGGGAAGTTTACGGGAACATCGGTACTTTAGCGGACTAAATTGTGTACGGGTCTACTCTTAAGCCTACTCTAAGGCCGCCTTGCAATCATCTCCTTAACAGCTGCCGCCGCCTGCAGCTGCGACCGCTTCAGCTGCCGTACATCTGCACGCAGCTGCCGGGCGCGCACCTGCACCTGCTGCAGCTGCTGCACCTGATGCACCTGCTGCAGCTGCAGCTGCGAGTCAGGTGACAGCCGTGCATCTGGCGGGGGAGGGGGAGGTTAGTTGTACGAGGGCTGGGTGATTATGTAGCTGGGGGCTGAATTAGCTTAGGGTAAGTTAATTATAATTCGGGTTGGTTGATTATGATTTGGATGACTTGATTAAAATCTGGGTGAGTTGATTATAATTTGGGTGAATTGATTATTATTTGAATTATTTAATTTTGCTCTGGTAGTTGATTATAATTTGGGTTGGTTGATTATGATCTGTGTAAGTAATTATAATTTAAGTGAGCTGATTTTGCTCTGAGTCAGTGGGTAGAGTATGCGACGGATATGATTAACATGTAAGTTTCTGCTTGATAATTTGCTGGATAAGTTTATTATACAACTTATTAGTTATTATTCGATTTGTGGATCGAATATAAGCTAGGTGAGTCATGTAAAAGCCATTATAAAGGCTCTCATCTAGCTTTATCTTCTAGATGAAAACTAAGATGGTATACAAGAGGTGTTCACCATTGAATAGATGGGGTTAGTTGAATAACATTGTATGGAATTCGGTGGGTGAGGGTAAACCACTATATGTTATTTTAGGAGAGGGGGGTCGTATGCTATATTTGTAGGAGGCGGGGAGCGGGGGTGTTTAAGGGGGCGAATATACCCCCGTAAAATTTACAGTCGCCCCAGCTTCTGATTTGGAGTACCAGAAGCTAGGGCGACTCTAAATTTTGTTAGGGTGCCTGCTACACTCAGGGAATTACAGCTACATTGACCAGACGAAGGGTAAAAACGAAGACCATGGGTTGATGCAACATTTATTGCAGGCTAGGATACTAACATAAGCTACTATTACATGTGGATTCTTCATCTCGCTTTTGAATGAATTTAATCTGAACCAATTCTCAAATCCATGTAAAATTCGTCATTACTGACGGCATCTCAGGTAAAAACTTTCTTCAAATTTCGATCACGAATTTTCTTTCAAAAGCCTAGAAATGAAAACTCCGTTTTAGGAATATAAATATCGGCAGACCTATTGGAAATGTTTTGTTCTGAACATATCCTACTTCCGCCACCACGTGTATCAATATGCGAGAAGTTAATCATTAGTAAAAGAGGTATGAAATTTCTTTCATTTTTGGAAACTTTAATTGAAAACTTTTACTTTACTTGAAACTTTACTCACTAAAATATTTACTTGATCCCAATGGTTAAGCTGACCTTGCCCAACATGCCAGGAGTAGGGAAATTAAGTCACTAAGAATGGCGGGGTTAACAACAAGGTTAACTACGCGCGTTGGAACAGTTCGGTGGTTAAAGGTTGTGATATGTTTTCCAACCGGTGTTGTCATGTCAACGTTTCTTAGGTAGCGGTAGAATCTGGGCGTAAGTTCCATGGGAATGGTTGAAACAGGGTTTGGTTTCTAGGGGCAACGGTTGAAGCAGGGCTCAAATTCCATGGTAACGATTGAGGCAGGGCTTGATTTCCAGTGTAAAGGTTGAAGCGGAGCTTGATTTTCAGAGTAGCGGTTGAGCAGGAATTGAGCTCCAAGGTAACGGTTGAGACAGGGCTTGAGTTTCGTTGCAACGGTTGAGGTAGGGCTTGAGTTCCGTTGCAACGGTTGAGGCAGAGCTTGAGTTTAGAGTCTAATAAGTGCAGGAGTTAATCATCCACTTTATGGACACGTTGAATCATAGAATTAATGAGACGATCGTAACAGTGATGCACTTTATGCCCATTTATGTGTCATTCTGACTCTGTTTTGGGCCGACAGAAGGCGTAACATCTGAAGCAAGGTTAAACACGATGCATCGGATCGGTAAGGACAGCGCATTACCGTTGGCAAAGTAACGGCGTTGGATTAACGATGGAGGAGTAACGGGGGTGGGTGAGGGCTTGGTTTTAACGGTCTCGGGAAAACGACGTCGGGGTAACATGGTTACCGTTGCTGGTGGCCGGTTGTTGGTCGTCGCGGTTGGACTCGGTTGAGACGGACGCGGTTGTGAGCATCAGGTTAGGCGGCACGAAATTCTTCCGACTCATGATTCCTCTGGTCCCGGTGCCTTGAAGGTTACCGGGGCCCGGTCTGTAGAAATTACCGGTCCCGGGACCGTGGATGTTGCTGTGTCCGGAGCCTGGGCCGTGGATATTGCTGGTCCCAGAGCCGGGACCGTGGAGGTTGCTGGTCCCGGAGCCTGGGCCGTGGATATTGCTGATCACGGATCCGAATAAGTTTCCGTGGCCGAAAAAATTTCCAGGGCCATGGATATTGCTGGTCCCGGGACCGAAGAAGTTCCCGGGACTGTTTGTGCCGCTCATGTCCCCGGTGCCGGCGCCGATGTTGAGGGCCCCGCAACTGCTCTTGCGCTTTGCCTCAACCTCGAACCCCAGGGAGGAGACGTTCCCAATGACCCCAACGGCGCTCCCCCTCCTCCCCCGCAGGTTGGGGGAGCAAGGACCCCCCAAGAGGGGGGAATTCCCCCCAAAATTTTGGGTCCCAGTTTGGCCGAAGTTGAAGGAAGTCGCTATTTGCTGACCACTCAATTTCTGGCTTAGTTTTTCGGTCCCAATTTTCATGGAGGGCATTTTTTCGTTTTGGGAGCTTCTGAAATTTGTGCCGAGGTTGTTGTTGATGTTGTTAATGATGTTATTGAGGCTGCTGCTGCTACTGTTGTTGCTGCCGCTCGCGTCTGTCGTGTTGATACATCAACAACATCAATAATGTCAACAGCAATTATCAACCAAAGCAGCGAGTACGCAATTATCCAAAGTGCGACGAGCTTTCTCCACCCACTGAGATCTTTGAGTGTCGTGTGGTGACAGTGCTGTTGCACTGTTTTAAAGACTGTCTACTCTGTCTACGGTGGTAAATGAAACACCAAGGTTATCATACCCCTCACCCCCGGTACGCCCTCCCAATCCTCACCCCCGATTCTTACCTCAAAACTCCCTTCTAACCCTCGCCCCACCCACAGTTGGCCCCCAGTTTATGTCCCAGTAGGTTTACAGTTTGTCCCAGTAGGTCCCAGTAGGGCCCAGTAGGTCCCAGTAGGTCCCAGTAGGCCCCAGTAGGTCCCAGTAGGTCCCAGTAGGTCCCAGTTCGTCCCAGTAGGTCCCAGTAGGTCCCCGTAGGTCCCAGTAAGTCCCAGTAGGTCCCAGTAGGCCCCAGTAAGTCCCAGTAGGTCCCAGTAGGTCCCAGTAGGTCCCAGTAGGTCCCAGTAGGTCCCAGTAGGTCCCAGTAGGTCCCAGTAGGTCCCAGTAGGTC
>NW_025938217.1:32791-40987 GCF_000764305.2 Hyalella azteca | reverse complement strand
TATCTGAACTATTAATTGACCCATTTTCTGACCCATTATCTGACCCATTATCTGGCCCATTATCTGACCCATTATCTGAACTATTAATTAACCCATTATCTGACCCATTATCTGACCCATTATCTGACCCATTATCTGACCCATTATCTGACACATTATCTGACCCATTATCTGACCCATTATCTGACCCATTATCTGACCCATTATCTGACCCATTATCTGACCCATTATCTGACCCATTATCTGACCCATTATCTGACCCATTATCTGACCCATTATCTGACACATTATCTGACCCATTATCTGACCCATTATCTGACCCATTATCTGACCCATTATCTGACCCATTATCTGACCCATTATCTGACACATTATCTGACCCATTATCTGACCCATTATCTGACCCATTATCTGACCCATTATCTGACCCATTATCTGACCCATTATCTGACACATTATCTGACCCATTATCTGACCCATTATCTGACCCATTATCTGACCCATTATCTGACCCATTATCTGACCCATTATCTGACACATTATCTGACCCATTATCTGACCCATTATATGACCATTATCTGACCATCAACTGATACCTTAACTGGCGCATTATCTGACCCATTGTCTGACCCATTATCTGGTCCATTACATCAAAATTCCATTTAAGTAGACACAAGAATAACGTGCAACAAGTCGAGCAATCAAGCAAGGGGTAATATAAGGGGTAAGTTAAGGGCAAGTTAAAGAGTACATTAAAGGGTAAGTTAAGTTTAAGTTAATGGTAATTGTAATAGCCATTATCACAGAACCATTAGCACGCTTGTCTCTATAAGCTGACGCTGATGGCTAGCAACGTGCTGTTAGGTAATGGAAAAATGGTAGAGAAGTAATGGCTGTTTTGGGTAATGGGTTGAGGTGCGGGGTTAAGGGGAGAGTTGAAGGGTAGGCTTAAGGGGAAAGCTAATGGGAGAAATAAGGGGAAGTTAAGGGGAGACTTAAGGAGAGAGTTAGGGGAGAAATAAGGGGGAGTTAAGGGGTAGAGTTAACGGGAAAGTTAAGGGGAGATTTAAGGGGAGAAATAAGGGGGAGTTAAGGGGAGAGTTGAGGGAATAAATAGAGGGAGAGTTAAGGAGAAAATTAAAGGGAAAGTTAATGGTAGAGTTAAAGGGTAGGTTTAAGGTTATTCAGATCAATGGGTTACGACGAACACGGAGATTTAATGGAGTAGGGGCCTTCAAACGTCAATCCAAAGCACCAATGGATAAAGGGTAATGGTCTGTTCTCCATTAACGCTTTAAATAAACCCCTTTGTCTATTAGTGGACATTTAGTGTAGTGTGATAAATATATCTGTCACTCAAAAGAATAAGTGTAACCTTGTCCAAATATCCCTGCAATTCTGGCCTTGTATGGGTTAATTAATTGTTATTAATAATAATTATTTATTTTATTTATTATTTATTTCTATTTATTATATAATTACGTAGGACCGGCAAAAAGGCGTATCGTTGCTACGTGTAGACGAGTGTGGCAATTTATGACACATAATTTTTTCTGGGTGTACTAATGGAAAATAATGGTTCCCTGGTAATGGTAGGGGAGTGTTGTACATATGGAGGCACTCATGGTCCCATATGGAATTTTGTGCTAATGGTGCGAGAGAGAAATTGAACAAGGGAGTGAAGCATTCGAATTTCCTAATGGAGTCTACGTGCCATTATTAAAAAAGTAGTGGACTGTCGAATTTTAAATGCTATATGTAATTATTATGTATTTTTTAATGTTTGCCATTAGAATTGATGATTTATATTAGAGTTTACGCTTATATTACAATTAATGCTTTCCATTAGAATTGATGTTTTCCATCAGAATTTATTATTTCCATTGGAATTGGTGATTTCCAATGGAATTTATGCTTTCCATTAGAATTTATTTTTTCCATTAGAATTGATTATTTTCATTAGATTTGATGCTTTCCATTAGAATTTAATATTTTTATTAGAATTTATGTTTTCCATTAGAATTTATGATTTCCACTGGAATTGATGATTTCTATTATATTTTTAGCAATCTTCGAATATTTTCTAAGTGGAAATGGAGACTTGAGAAACTCCCATTAGCATTCGATAATAATAATAATAAAATAAAAAATAATGATAAAATAATTAATAACGGGATTGTAAATACGAAATTGCGGGAAAAGCGCGTTGAAATCGTTCGATTTTAGCCAGGACTATAAAAAAGAAAACAGAAGATAAAAATAATATATAGGTATATATAGTAAATATATATGTATATATTTCTTCATTTACGAACTTTTTCGTTATAAAATTGAAGAATATTATGTATTGACATTTTAAATGATTTAAAATGCGTGAAAATCAACCTGGAAAGGAAATATGAAAGCCAATGCTATAAAAAAAATTCCATGTTGACCGCATTTCAAATTAAAATTAAAATAATATCTTTTATTACAAACTGGCCGCGGTGTTCTAACTTGTTTATAACATGTAACATCGAACAAGCAACATGTTATGTCACATCCAACATCAAGATGATAACATCATGTGATAGCTTCCATTATATATATGAGCTAATGGAATAAATGCTGAATTTGAAAATGCTGTTTTGAATTGAAGTATATTGAAATTTGATGAAAAATTATAAGATAATATTGAGAAAATACTGGAATAAGTATATCTTTGTCCATTAGTTATTAAATAACATCATCGATTGTATGAGGCAAATACTGTCAACTTCGCTGTAATAAAACTTTCATTTATAAGCGGAGTGTCTGGCCAAATTTTTGGATTTGGCTTTTCTGGTTTTTAGTCTCATCTTTAAGCTGACATTCTGACCTATCCCACGGTACCAAAACCATCTCTGTACGTTGATTTATGCGTTCACGACAGATCGCGAAAGGGTTGGGGTGGTGGAGTTCTTTAAAATTTAACATAGGGTGTTAAGATATCGTAAGTTCATCAGCCAATCATTGACGGCCTTTCAAGCAAAATCCACCAATCATAGACAAGAAAATAGAGCGTAAGTACTTACGTTCATTTAGCCAGTTTTGAAAGTATGGACCCGGAACAGTTAACTTATTGTCACTGCAAACTTATCTCCTCCTAGAGTTTTTAAGCTACAGCAATGAGAGCTATACCGTTCGATTCGCAAATAAAATATTTATTGATTTATTGTATCTTTTTTTCAATTTCGTTATAGTTTTGAAAATATTTTAAAAACAGGGTGGGAAATAGGGGGAATTCGAAAAAATTTCCAAAATTGTACGAAAAATGCTCCCCTACCCACAAAAATTTGTATTTAAAAAACTACGATATATCGATAGATATTGTTTTGATGCATCGAATGATGTGCGTCTCAATAATGTAGCTTGAAAATCCCAGGGTGAGATAGATTTCTACAGTACCCCCTTTTTTGCCCGTTTTCTAAGAATTTCACGTTTTTTTCATTTTTTCGAAAAATTGACATGAATAAAAGCCGTCTATTTTTTTGGTTTCACAAATGTGTACCAAGTTTCAAAGTGATCCGTCTGTATATAACCGAAATAACATTTTCACCAGACGCTCCCCTTAAGTGGTTTATTTTAAGCGAAGTTGACTGCATCATAATCCGATGTAATATCAGCGGTCAGAATCTATTGAAACGCAATAGTCATTCATGATTCTTTTACGTCTTAGTTAGATGTTTTGGACCAAATGATCAAAAAATGCAATAAAAAAGCTAAATGCAAGAAAGTATTTACACATTTGAGGCAAAATAATAAATATAATAAATAAGGCTCCAAAAAATGATATGGGAAATAATGTAATGATTTTCGGGATAGGCCTACCTCGACCTCGGCCTAACCGGGGGGCTGTTCGTGGTCCGAATTCCCCCACTTGGGGGCAGCCGCAAAAAATGTCTTGGGGTAAAAAAATTTCTCCGTCAAAAACTTTTTCTTGGTGAAAAATGTTTGGTGTGGAAAGTGTAGGGGGAGGGTTAAAATTTCGGGTATCAAATAAACTTTTTGTTGGAAATTCTCAGGGAAATGTATTTTTATAGAAAAATTGTATTATTTTTTACTGAAGTAAAGGTCTCAACATGTGAACTGGAAGACAGGAAGAAAAACTTTTCTATTTCTACTGCATTTTCCTCTACAGCAGTCACACTGGCGGTGAACTGATAGGATGCTAGCACCACACATTCAGCTGGCGGTGAACTGATAGGATGCACGCACCACACATTCAGCTGGCGGTGAACTGATAGATTGCACGCACCACACATTCAGCTGGCGGTGAACTGATAGGATGCACGCACCACACATTCAGCTGGCGGTGAACTGATAGGTTGCACGCACCACACATTCAGCTGGCGGTGAACTGATAGGATGCACGCACCACACATTCAGCTGGCGGTGAACTGATAGGATGCTCGCACCACACATTCAGCTGGCGGTGAACTGATAAGATGCACGCATACAATATCTATTATAATTATTATTAGTACTGACAACTTATTGTACGTATTTTCTACAGTCTTAGATGGGGCTGGATAACAAAACGTTTTCTATTATAAACATTTTTTGCTGAATTTCTCAGCCATTTTCTTTGTTCATAAATTTTTCGTTAATTTGCGATTCAATAAAATAATGGACCTTATTGTTGAGATATGCATGCGTATCATGGATACCTGGCACACCACACCGTATCCAGGATACCAGGCACACCGCTACGCTGTATCCAGGATACCAGGCACACCGCTACGCTGTATCCAGGATACCATGGAGGCACACCGCGCTGTATCCAGGATACCAGGCACACCGCTGCGCTGTATCCAAGATACCAGGCGCACCGCGCTGTATCCAGGATACTAGGCACACCGCTACGCTGTATCCAGGATACCAGGCTCACCGCTGGCTGTATCCAAGATACCAGGCACACCGCTACGCTGTATCCAGGATACCAGGCACACCGCTACGCTGTATCCAGGATACCAGGCACACCCCTACGCTGTATACAGGATACCAGGCACACCGCCACGCTGTATCCAGGATACCAGGCGCACCGCTACGCTGNTGCATCCCTCTCTTGCATCCCTCTCTTGCATCCCTCTCTTGCATCCCTCTCTTGCATCCCTCTCTTGCATCCCTCTCTTGCATCTGTCTCTTATACACATCTAGATGTGTATAAGAGACAGGGTCTGGGCGGGGGGAGGTGGCAGTGCTTAGGGCTTTATGAACAAGCCCAGTCAGTGATGCCAACTGGCGCTCCATCTGCTCAACCCGCATGCTGTAGAACGCCGTCCTGCGCAAAAGGTAAGCGGGCGGTAAATGTGGCCGCCTGTACTGATAAATGGCGCAATATATTGGCTTAACATTGCGTGCAGGTGCATAACAGAGGAGAAGGCCCAGAAAGTGGCATGTTTGAACGAAAACTCCTGTTGCGGTGTTTGGTAACCCAAATGTATAAATTACGTGACGTCATTCCGATGGACGCGGAAGCGCAACGCGCACAACTATACTTATACCCCAGGGAAAGCTGGAAGCTGGGTTCTATAACCCTGTTTCTGAACATCGCGTTTGAAGCTTTCGTTCGAATCTACCACTCTCTCACTCTCATTCTATACCCCCTCCTAAAAGATATCCCCCCTTTAACCCCCTCACCTGGAGTCGTCGTCGACGTTGGGGGTGACGCTCCCCGCCCGACTGCCCCCCCGTTCCTCGTAGGTGGGGGCGTAGGGAGGACGGGGGGAGCGCTCGGGGGAAGACCCGTACCCCCCTGCCCCACCACCCCCGGGGTCCCCGACGCGGTCTGAAATTATGACATTATCTGACCAGATATATATACTTATATAACTAGTGTAGGTGATATATATTACAGGTGTACCCTAACAAAATTTAGAGGCACGAGCGACCCTGCATTAGGGCCGCCCAGGACGCGGGGAGCACATAACTCAGCGTATCTTCGTCCGCTCAGAGTTTGAATGGCAGCCTTTGGGCGGCATGCTAGTTCGGTGTGACTCGGCTCGGCCAACCCTTGTCTTACTCTCAGGCAACTATATAGTCGGATAGGAGATTCTGACGAAAAACTTATTTTGATAGGGCGGCCATGCAGCCCCAGAATAACTTAGCGCCTAGAGTAGCGACTATTCGGCCTTCGCCTGGGTGGTCCCCGAATATTATAGGGCATGTGATATATAACTGGTGTAGGTGATATGTATAACTGGTGTAGATGATATATATGACTGGTGTAGATGATATATATGACTGGTGTAGGTGATATATATGACTGGTGTAGGTGATATATATGACTGGTGTAGGTGATATATATGACTGGTGTGAATGATATATTTTACTGGTGTAGGTGATATACGTATATGACTGATGTATGTGATATGTATAACTGGAAAAGATGACAACACGCTATTCCCTATATTGGTTTCTACGTTATTTGCTACGTTATCGTCACCTGGGGAGTAAGGCGAGCGATGTCTGGCCTGTTGTTGTTGTAGTTGCGTCAGGTAGTAGTTGCTGCCTTTCGCCCCCTGCACAAAAACGCCACAATAACATCACCATGATGCCATAATAACGCCACAATAACGCCAAAATCAAGCCACGATAACGCCACAATAACGCCATTATAACGCCAGAAAAACGTCACAGCCACGCTTCAATAATGCCACAATAATGTCATAATAATGCCACAATAACGTCAGCAACAATATCTGTTATTGCTGCTGTTGCAGAACTGTAATTGATTAAGCTGCAATAATCTGTTACTGGTTATCAACTGAGGCGCTTCCTCAGCCCGTTATGTCCCTTAGTGGCGACAAAAGCTGGCAGCAGTACTCAAGAATCCCTTAGTGGCGCCCAAAGCTGGCAGCAGTACTCAAGAATCCCTTAGTGGCGCCCAAAGCTTGCAGCAGCACTCAAGAATCCCTTAGTGGCGCCCAAAGCTTGCAGCAGCACTCAAGAATCCCTTAGTGGCGCCCAAAGCTTGCAGCAGCACTCCAGAATCCCTTAGTGGCGCCCAAAGCTTGCAGCAGCACTCCAGAAGCCCTTAATGGCACCCAAAGCTGGCAGTAGTACTCCAGAATGGGAGAATTACGACCCCACACCTCACCTCGTAGTAGTCGTACATCTCGTGGTCTAATTTTCAGTCCTTAAATTTCCTCTTCTTCAATTTCTTGAATATCCACGAGTGTGTCTTTTCGTATCTTAATGAATTGCCATCGTTCAGATAATGTCCTTAAGACAATTCAAATTTCTTGTCGAATTCTATAAAAATTCGATCGAGTTTCTCCCTCTCTATAAAAATTTGACATTCACTGAACTAAATAAAAACAAAACGGATCGAATTTTCACCAGTTTTGTTGAGCAAAATTATAAATATTTTACTTGAATTAATAAAATCTCTTTAAAACAAACCATGCAACTTGACTAAAAAATTAGGTAATGCCAAATTAATTAGTTTTATATTATATAGAAAAGTTTAAACTAAAAATTCTAGAATCTGGAAAAGTAGGAAAATTTGGCTTTACATTATAATTTTTTTATTGTATAGCGCACGTAGTTTTTCGGAAATTTCAATACTTGCAATTTTTTCATATATTTACGAAAAAAATATTGAAACAATTCCACTTAAGATCAGCGTTTTGCAGGCAAAAACTATTTATTATGAATCGGTTAAGAAAAAGTTAGACGTGAAATATTTGTTATAGTTTTCACATGTACATAAGGCTCAGTACAATACTTTATTATTGACTTAGAGTGATTTGTTATATTATTTATCATATTATTTTTAAATTAAGTGAAGTATTGACTATTTTCAGTACGGTTTCTGTATGTCTAAGACCAAAAAATTCTTCCTGTATGAAGTCTTTAATTAATAACGTGTAAGATAAACACATTTGTATATATACCTCTGATATATACCTCTATTATATACCTCTAACATATTCCTCTAATATATTCCTCTGATATATACCTCTGATATATTCCTCTGATATATACCTCTGATATATTCCTCTAATATATTCCACTGATATATTCCTCTAATATATTCCTCTAATATATTCCTCTAATATATTCCTCTGATATATTCCTCTGATATATTCCTCTAATATATTCCTCTAATATATACCTCTGATATATTCCTCTAATATATTCCTCTAATATATTCCTCTAATATATTCCTCT
>NW_025938217.1:31345-32057 GCF_000764305.2 Hyalella azteca | reverse complement strand
CTCTGCATCCCTCAGCATCCCTCAGCATCCCTCAGCATCCCTCTGCATCCCTCAGCATCCCTCAGCATCCCTCTCTAGCATCCCTCTCTTGCATCTCTCAGCATCCCTCAGCATCCCTCAGCATCCCTCTCTTGCATCTCTCAGCATCCCCCAGCATCCCTCAGCATCCCTCTCTAGCATCTCTCAGCATCCCCCAGCATCCCTCAGCATCCCTCTCTTGCATCTCTCAGCATCCCTCTCTTGCATCTCTCAGCATCCCTCAGCATCCCTCTGCATCCTCAGCATCCCTCAGCATCCCTATTAAATATATATAACATTTTCCAGCATTATTATGTCAGTGAAAATAAAATAAAATGCATGCATATTTTTATTGAAGAAAACACAAGCGAAATTAAAAAAAATTACATCAAATAAGCTAACAAACACAAACTGCTACATCAAGCATACGTTGATAACACAGCAATCATACAATTAAGTGTTGATGTAAGGCAATTGTTGATGTAAGGCAGGTGTTGATGTAAGGCAGGTGTTGATGTAAGGCAAGTGTTGATGTAAGGCAAGTGTTGATGTAAGGCAAGTGTTGATGTAAGGCAAGTGTTGATGTAAGGCAGGTGTTGATGTAAGGCAGGTGTTGATGTAAGGCAAGTGTTGATGTAAGGCAGGTGTTGATGTAAGGCAAGTGTTGATGTAAGGCAAGTGTTGATGTAAGGCA
>NW_025938217.1:9796-30854 GCF_000764305.2 Hyalella azteca | reverse complement strand
CGCTAGAAACGTTGCTCTAGCGTGGCGCTAGAAACGTTGCTCTAGCATGGCGCTAGAAACGTTGCTCTAGCATGGCGCTAGAAACGTTGCTCTAGCGTGGCGCTAGAAACGTTGCTCTAGCGTGGCGCTAGAAACGTTGCTCTAGCATGGCGCTAGAAACGTTGCTCTAGCGTGGCGCTAGAAACGTTGCTCTAGCGTGGCGCTAGAAACGTTGCTCTAGCGTCGTGTGAAGTTCGTCTGTAAAATCAACGTAAAAAATAAATAAATAGTAATAACATAAATTATAAAATAAAATATAACAAAAAATACTTATGGTGCGCAAAAATTAACGAGTTTGACGGAGAAAAACATGCGTGAGTTAAGGTTGAAACTTAAGCTGCTAAATGTCTAGAGTAGAGGATCTAGGGAGATCTAGGGGCGCTAGCGTGCATACTCTACGATCTAGAGTCCTATAAGAGTGGTGAACTTTACGTACGTACGTACGCACGAATTCTTTTATTAAACAGAAAGTTCATTTAATTTTAGCTGCTGAAAATTTCAAGATAATAATTAACATATTTTATACAAAAGTGTATTTTAATAAGGCATACCATTCAGCCAATAAAGTGTGCTACATACGTCATCTGTTGATATATGTATATTATGAATGAAAAAATGCTCAACAAATTATTGAATTATAAATAAATAAAATTTTATGTAAATACCAATAATCACTTTGTATAACTAAAAACATCTAATATTACTAGTCGAACGAATAAATATTCTTGGTATAACAAACGAAAGAGTAACTTATTTGAAATATGTATATAAAAACTTAGAATTTATTCAACAAATTATTGAAGTATAATTAAAAAAAGGTAATAGTAAATAACAGTAATAATTTCGTATAACTAAAAGTAAATTAAATGCTGGGATCAAACCCCGCGGACTTTTAGTGATTCTGGCTCGGAATTTTGGCCAACAGAAAACGGAAATCAATCAACGGAAACTCAAATAAACTGAGGAACTTGATCAAAAAAAATTTTATTTCTTGACTCTGCACGTTGTCTATCTTTATTACATTTTATGACCGAATTTTTCCCACTCACTGTTACATATTATCCACTCGTTCATTTACCCACTCTTCCTCCCACTCCACATCCATTCCTCCACTCATTCACTTATTACTCATTTACTAAAAATTATAATAAATGAAAAATACTGTTAAAAAATGAAAAATACTCATTTACTAAAATATTCCACCACTCTATCATCCCTCCCCACTCTACCACTCGACTCCCCCATAAGCTTCCCTCCCCTCCCAGAATTCCCCCTCGAAACTCCCATTTATCTCCGTCAAGGTTTCAATTCGTGGCTTCAAATAAGACCTTAGTTATATGCGCCTTAAAGGCCTTAGTTACACGCGCCTTAAAGGCCTTAGTTACACGCGCCTTTAAAGCGCGATCGTTAAGGCTCGTCTTAAGTCCACTCTAACTCATGTAAAGTTGACCACTCAGAAGGTCGGGACAGGTGCGCGGCGAGCGGCGGCACACACACAACCTCTCACCACCGCGTCAGACGCGACACTGAGACGGCGGCGGCGCGCCGCGTCAGGGGACTTGGCGGGGCGGGNGTCTGCCCTCGAATTATCCGCTGAAATATTTTCTGTCGTCTGACGCAGAAAATATTTATTCCAGCGGAGACTGATTTTTAATGAGGAGCGACGTCGCGAAACATATTGCTAGAGAAAAGTTTTCAGGGTTTATGCTTATAAATTACGGAGTAGAAAATTCATAGTTACGCATACGCACATTTATTCTTTAAATTCCGGATTCCTTTTCATTACTTACTATTACTATTAATAATAGTTTTATAATTAATAGTAGCCATAATAATAGCCATTAATAAATCAAATAAGAACTTACTGGTTCCTTACCATCACAATTGCCTTTAATTTAATTAAATTTTCAAGTAATTTACTTAAAATTAATATTTTCAAATAATAAAATGAGAACTTGCAGGTTCCAAACCATTACAATGCCATTAATTTAAATAAATAAATCCAATAATTTAACTATAATTAATTAAATCAAATAATAAAATGAAAACTTGCGGGTTATATACCATTACATTGTCTTTAATTTTCTTAAATTAATCAGTTGATTTAATTGAAATTCAATAAATCGAATAATAAAATAAGAACTTGCGGGTTTATTTATAATCAAATTAATTTATATTAATTTGATTAAATTAATCAATTAAATTTAATTTATTAATAAAATAAGACAGGGCCGACCTGTGCCGCGAGCTCGGCCACAAGCTCCTCCTCCTCTGTCATGGCGGGGGTGTGGGGGGCGCCGTGGGGGGCGGCGTCTCCCTCATCCCCCCGCCGGGGGTTGAACTCCCCCCCACCTGCCCCCCCGTCAAACACCTTCAGCACACACCGGTCCTGGATGTCCCTGGGGGAGTGGGGGGTTAGTGTGACGGGGATCTATTCCTAATCCCCATTAGGACCTTAAGATATTAAGATAACCTAAACCCAAAGGCATGCTGCAAGCACCGCCATTGTCGGCTGCCAGCGACATCGAGAAGTTAACTGAGCTTCCCGAGGCTCGAACCCGCGACTCAATCACCCCAATTCTCCCCACCCCCACCCCTGTCTCTTATACACATCTAGATGTGTATAAGAGACAGGTTACATATTATTTATACTATAGTTCCACTGGTACTATCAAGGAAATATCCCTCATTTGAAAACAGGTTCAATTTAAATAGCCGTTCNCATATAATGGGTACAGGGTCCATATAATGGGTACAGGGTCCATATAATGGGTACAGGGTCCATATAATGGGTACAGGGTCCATATAATGGGTACAGGGTCCATATATACATTAGCGGCTGATTTACCCGCTCCCCGAATCCTGGGCGGCACCTGGTGCAGAGTCTAGCCTGCATCTAAATTTTGTTAGTGAGGGTCCGAAAATTGTGTATATGGTGCACAGGATCGAATAATGGGGGCAGGGGACATATAAAGGGTATAGGATCCAAATAATGGCTACGTGGTACATATAACTGGCACAGAGCCCATATGATGGGTAAAATAAATTGATCAAACAAATAGAAAGTAAATATGAAGCAACAGTCGTTTTATTCACTCCTTCAGTTATTGTTACTGAGCTTTCTTCCTTCCACGAATGCACTGATTGAACTTCTTACTCAATAAGGGAATACATGAGATATAATAAAATCTGTGATTATTTAAAATAATTTTACCGAGACTCTGGAGTGATGAATAATTTTGAAAACAGTAGCGGAACGTACCGCACCCCGTGGATGTTAGCGGGCAACTGGCGACTCGCACAGCAGTGACGCTGGTTGTGCGACTAGTAGGTGCTTATAGGCGAATAGTTGCGTCGATTAGTCAACGCAACTAAAATTTGTGATTTTGTTAGTGATGAGTTGACACCATATCGAACCCGGTGGAAGTCTAGTAGCTACTTGAAACTATCGTCTGTCATGAAAAGATCCGGTCAAATGAAACGATTTTAGATCTATGAACAAGGCACGAAAAGGAAAAGAATCGGCGACAGGCCACATCAGGTCTACACTTCAGCGCCGAGATCAATACGTTATGTTATGATTGACATCTTCGGAGGCAAAATAGCTGGTGCATTGCACGCAGAGCAACTCAAGTTGTTTTGAAGCAGTCTAGTGTGCCCAGTAGCGGCTCGGCCTTCGTACTGAGCAGACCTGCGTCGCTCTCTTACTTGCCCACTGTAGCGCACAGCTGTGGAGCTCTCGCTTGCTTTCATACACCTCACTCGACAACTCCCAACGTCGCACTGACGCGGGCGCAGTGTACCGAAAACACTATACTCGTGTATAGGCTCTCAGCCTGCAAAACTGTAGTCGACGCAACTAATATACGCGACTAATAGCCCCGTGTATAAGCACCTACTGCAGTGCCACCAACCCTGGAGCTTGTAATACCTGAACTTATACGATCTCTCAAGCGTCAAGCAATTCAACTGCTTTCCCTCCAAACCAAACATGTTCCAAGTTGAAGGTTTGGTGGTTAGTTTTTAATAATGGTTGAATTTGAAGTATGAGACATTTTGACCCATTGGTGTTAGTATAGACCAATCATCTTGTAGAATACTTAAAATCCGATTTATAATGTAGATTCCTTAATAAATCATGCAATAGTGAAAACTTACATTCGCGCCGCTATGTTGTGGTAGAACGAAAAATTTCTAAAGAATAATCGACAACAACAAGGCAGGGAGACTTTCGTTTGCATGCAGTTTAGCTACGGATTTTAGGTAAGAACTAGCAACTAGCACTGACCCATGGGCCTCTCGAGGGTTTTACTGTGGGTTTTAACAATGGGCAGAGTCCCGCGCACTTTAATGTGGCGGCCACGACCTGTGGACGACGTCTCTGCCTCCGACATGACGCCTGCGTCCTCCTCGGCGACCGGCGCCCGACTGGTGGCTGCGTGAGGGTGCACGGCTATTAGGCCTACGCCATGTGGCTGGCGCTAGCACAGCCATGTGGCTGGCAAGGCAGGAGATAAGCCACTGACATTGGCTCAAACCAGACTGGGTTTCAAATTCTATGGGGATGTTATTGTAAATGCTGGATTGTTTTATTTGTTTGTTTGTTTGAGTTTCTGCTGGCATACGGCACACGAAAGAATAAAATTAAATGATAGTTGGCAACCTCAAAGCCATCTGATGACGTCACATTTGGGTAAGATTTATTTCCGGGGCCAAAATTCGGGGAAAAATTTTTTTCCAGGGTAACAAACGCTGGGGGAGGGGCATTAGGGGGTTGGGGGGGTTTGTTTGAACACGTTTTTATTTCGTCAAAGTTGAAACGTTCATCAAAGCAACATAAGGAAACAGCAACGTTTGTATGGCATGCGGTGAACGTTTTTTAGAGGATGAATGAGTGATGAACGTTTAGCATGCACACGTTGAACGTTTTCAGATTTAAAGCAAAATTGATTTGCAAGAATAACGTTTTAGTTCATGCAAGAACGTTTTAGCTCAGGGTGACAACGGCGAGACTCGTTAATTAAATGTTTTTATTTTGCCGCAAACGTTGCGGTGACGGATGTTTACGGTGGAAAGGTAATAAACGTTATTTTGTTGTTGCCCAGATGGTAATTTTACGGACGACACCAAAAATCGCTTACATACCGTGACGGTGATAGACACAGCGCGTGATTGGTGGAGAGAAGAAGTGACGTCATGAGCAAGATGCGCGTGATTGGTGGAGAGAAGNAAAAGCCATAGGCAGTAACACTGAACCTGTCTCTTATACACATCTAGATGTGTATAAGAGACAGGTGCAGAAGAGTGACGTCATGTGCGTGAGACGCACGTGATTGGTTCAGAGGAGAAGTGACGTCATGACGACATACCCACGTGATTGGCCGAGAGATGAACATGAAAAAAGAAAGAGAAGAAAAAGCGAAATTAGATAACAAGGAAAAAAGAAGATGACATTTTCAGTGAATGGAACCTGCGCATTCACGTCGAACATCGCGTTTACGCAGACCCGAATAATACTCATTCTTTTAAACATTATCCGTTATATAACGAGTTACTAATGCTGTCAAAACCTTTACCTTGCTGTCATTTTGCCCTTAACCCTCACATGTCCTGCCTTTAACCTTGCCTTTAACCCTGCCCTTAACCCTCACATGCCTTGCCCTTAACCCTTATCCCTCACATGTTCTGCCCTTAACTCTCACATGTTCTGCCCTTAACCCTCACATGTTCTGCCGTTAACCCTGCCCTTAGCCCTCACATGTTCTGCCCTTAACCCTCACATGTTCTGCCCTTAACCCTCACATGTTCTGCCGTTAACCCTGCCCTTAGCCCTCACAAGCCTTGCCCTTAACCCTTATCCCTCACATGTTCTGCCCTTAACCCTCACATGCCCTGCCTTCAACCCTATAATGCCTTGCCCTTAACCCTTTAATGCCTTGCCCTTAGCCTTGCTATTAACCCTCATTTTCAAATAAAATCGATTTTCATTTTCATTTTTTTTAAATTCCTACAAATTTTTTATTTCCGGCAAGGGGTTGTTGGGGAGATAAGAGGGGTTCTGGGTTGTGTGGAGGGGTTGGGGTAGTGTGGGGGGTCAGGGGTTGTGTGGGGGTTAAGATAACCACGTGAAGAAGCCAAAGATAATAAAACACCGAGAAGATAAAAAATTTATTGAAGAAAATCACATGTAAACGTTGGCTGAGTTTGTGCCGCGTTGGTGCTTTGAATTAACCCATACTCTTGCAGCAGGCAAGTGCCGTAGTAATAGCATTACGGACAATGCCTTATGGTAGGAATAGCATTAAGGGCACCGTATTGCGGTAGGAATAGCATTATATTCACCGTATTACCATAGGAATAGCATTATGGACACCGTTTTACGGTAGCAATAGCATTATGGGCGCCGTTTTACCGTAGGAATAGCATTATAGGCACAGCCTTGTGGTAGGAATATCATTATGGGCACTGATTTAATATGGGTTAAATTAAGGCACAAAATCAACCTACGTGTGACAGCTAAGGAGTATAATACAAGTACATAAAACTATGCATGAATTCAGTTTAAATATAAACACATAATAAATAATTATTGGGGACCTAAAACTGTCCCCCAACTGATGGGGGGCAAGGCGGCCCCCCTCAACCCCCAAAGGGGGCTGAGCTATCAGTTGTGTATATCAACCTAATCAAGTTATGCAGTTAATCACAACTGTCCAGTTCACAACTGTACAGTTCACAACTGTACAGTTCACAACTGTCCAGTTCACAACTGTACAGTTCACAACTGTCCAGTTCACAACTGTACAGTTCACAACTGTCCAGTTTAGTGGTGATCGCCTCACACACATAAAAACAACCAACGAATGCACATACACAATTAGATCGGATTTGAAAAACAGGTAGACGAAAATTTCAACCTTACCTTGTAATTATTTCGCAGCAAATAAGCCTTGAGGTTTTCTTCGGGTTCTACCTCTACAGCTGGACGCTGCGGTCGGGCGCGAGGCATTGGACGAGGTTGGTCAAAATCCAGGGGCAGGTAGGCTTCAAAAACTGGAATTTGGCGTCGGTATCTGGCTTGAACCGCTGGAGATTCGTGATTTAGTCTCTGGGAAGCCCAATGGTAGACGAGTTTTGCATTTTTCTCTTTGGGGTCAATAGTTTGCGGTTGTGGTTCCATTCCAGGTGGTACCCTCAGAGCAGGTTGAAGGAGTGGTCCGACATCAGGTTGGTCCATGAGGTGCTGCGCTCGGTATCTCTGGTACGCAGCGAGGTTTGCATTCCGGTACATTGAAGTCCCATGTTGATGGTAGGCGGCAGGGTGAAGTTGGTTCCCTTGGTTCATCTCATGATAGATGTTCAGCATCGATGAGCTCAGAATGGGTGGGGAGATTTGGTGTGTGTGAGTGACCGGTATGTAGAACGGCGGTAACTGCGGCAGAATTTGAGGGTACTGCGGATAGCCGTACGCATGTGCATGAGGGCACAATGGATAGGCAGCGGGGTGAGGTGGTACCATTCCATTATGGTATTGGGCGGCCATGTATCGTGCTTTCCAGTCGTCCTGGGCAGATAACCTACGTCCCAGAGGAGCTGCCTGGACAGCTAAACTAGCGGGATAACCATGAGAATAATTCGAGATGTAACTCGCGTTGGAAGCATTGGCAGCCAGAGGTCTGTGGTCAGGATGGTTACAGTGGTGCTGAGAAATAGACCCTTGTCGAGATGATGCTCTCGAAGTAGCCTGGGACGCAAAGTTGTCCTGAAGTGCAGCCACTTCTTTCGTCTCCATATTTTGTGCGAGTCGAATTTTGGGGGGAAACATCGCATATGTGTCTTTGCGTGCCTCATTCTCATTCAAGATATTCCCATCCTGCTGATTTTTATTGTCCCTCATTCGATCCTTACTTTGAGCATTATCAGCAAGCCTTGCAGGCTGTCCGCCATATTCTTCGTCAGACAGACTCTGGTAGATCGGGTTGGCAACCAACCGATCTTCTCGGATGAGGACTTCGTTGTTCAGCGGTTGATTCTTCACGGGTGGATTCGTTTGCTCGTATGACGAGTACTGTTGTACCGGCAATGAATCTTGTTTGCCCATTTTAGCTTCAAGCAACTTTAACTCGTTGGATTTAGCCTTCGACGATTTGCCTAATCGTGAGACTTTTGATTTAGCTTCATCAAAAGAATGCGCAGTCGTTTGAATTTTCTTTGTTTCTTCTTCTTTCTGTCGTTTTTTGGCTTCAGCGATCATCTTTTCGGTTTCTGGACGGTATTGACTCACGGGATACTCCCGAATATCGGTTCCTTCGAACGAAATACTTCTTGGTCGACTTTGACCGGAGGTCTGGCTAGACGAACTGTGTTTGCGACTAAGGGACTGGTGAGCAGAGTCAGAGCTGTCGAGACTGATGGATGAACGTAAAGCTGTTCGTTGATCAAGCTGGTCACCAAACGAGTCGAGGTCTGTCACGAGAAGTTTACGATTTCCCATCATTTGATTTCGTTGGAAATTCAGTTGTACCCCAGCTTCCTCACAAACTAGTTGTTGATGCTTGTTCATGTGGTCGAAGAGGATCGGTGCCATTTGAGACTCCTGAACTGCCTTGGCAGGTTTCCAAGACCTTCCGGAGCTGCGCATGAATTTTGGTTCACTAGCACTCCTTTCGACATGGTGGTGAGTCTTCACAACAGGAGGTTTTTCAACGCTCCTACTTTTGTGGAGGAATAGTTTATGGTCAGAGTCGGTGGAAATGGTTTCCCAAGTTTCATTGTGTCCTGTCTTATGACGATCAAACGTGTTGAACACGTCATCCTTCATGCAGATCTTCGGCAACACCGCATCGCTGCGAATCAACTCAGTCCTCATTTTGGTGGATGTTTTTCGTTGTACTTGCGAAACTACGCTCTCATTTCGATCGTTTTTAATGCTCTCTGAACTGGAGTCAATTTCTATCGATTTATTCCAGCGTGCTGGTCCATCAGACTGTGTTCGCTTAAGCACATTAATCGGACGACTTTGATCTGTCTCTACAGATTCGCCTTCCACCCTCGGAAATTCTGCAGGTTTAGATGCAGGGTTTGCATTTGTCAGCTTCTCCAAAGAAACGTCGTTATTTTTCAGAACAACACCTACGACTTTTGGGGTGAATCTTTCTTGCTTTGAGCTCAACTGATTACTGGAAACCGACTTGCGTCCTACAAGATTCGACTTGGATGACCCTGACTTTGGCTTGGTTTCGTTCTTTGTGTTTTGCTTGTAATTTGAAGGCTTAAAATCATCTGTTGCGTGTTCAAAAGTCTTCTTCTGGGCGTAGATTTCAGTAGGGGTCAAAGGCAGCACGTGACTTTGGCTTTCTAACGATTTTTTGTTGATTGTATTCACATTTCCCATAGACGTTGATTTGCGATTTAAATATTCAAAAGTTGTC
This sequence comes from Hyalella azteca, assembly GCF_000764305.2. Taxonomy (NCBI): domain Eukaryota; kingdom Metazoa; phylum Arthropoda; class Malacostraca; order Amphipoda; family Hyalellidae; genus Hyalella; species Hyalella azteca. The sequence goes on along the minus strand of NW_025938217.1, from coordinate 21,384 downwards.
TCTTGGCTGTTCTCGGTCTGCACACTTTGTCGCTTCAAGATTGAATTTGGACTCGCTAATACTTTAGTTTCATGACCAGGATATGAAATATGATCACGCACACCGTCAAGTGTGGTTGTTGTTGCCTTTATACTTGTAAAACTCTGAACAGATTCAAATTTCAGTTGATTTTTTGATCCAAATCTCCTAGTTAACGGGCCTAGAGAAAATTTCCGAAACGGACTACGTTTTTTACTATCCGGAGTTGACTTTGTATTCTGATCTGCTCGCAAGTGCTTCTCTAATTTCTTGTCTTGTGTGGTCTTTTTTTCGTGATTCGCCTTTGGTAGAGCAAGAGATTCTTTGGCTTGTATATCTACCTTCGTTTCTTCAATTGTTCGGTTATTTTTCTCTGGTTCGAAGACAGAAGAAGTATCGACTGAGTCGGGGGTTATATTGTGAGTCGGTACCACGTCTGCAGATTTTGGGGTCTTGGGGGTAGTCGAGTTTTGGGGTAGCAGGGGTTGTTGTGTATCCTCAGTCGGTCCATGTTGTTGCAAAGCTGAACTGCTGACTAACACTTGTTCTTCGCGTGGATCAAAGAAAGAGGTATCAGCAGCTTTGTGAATATTTTTAACATTTTCTTTCGTGGTAATTACCAAGAGTTTCGAACTTTCCTCTCTCTTGGAGAAAGAAGAAACTTCACTGGATGCCGTCAAGCTGATGGTAGTTTCTGTTGGTGAATTTTGCCTTGATGGAAAACTGGGAATATCACTTTTCTGTTTTTCTAAAAGTTGAATGTTACTTTCTTCTGTTTGTTGCGAGGTTTCTGGAAGTTGTAGATTGTCATGGTTTGGTGCCTTAGAGCCTGAAATTCGAAACCCAGAAGACATATCAGAATCATTCCCGTCTACCCCATTTTCATCTCCCTGTTCTTCCACTTCATCTACAAAACTCATAGATTCATAAAACGAACCCTGAATGCGAGATTTCTCAAAGAATTTTTCTTCAGTCAATGCCTCTGTTGATGACTTAATGACGGGCTTAAGAGAGGTATTCAACGTTTTATTACCTCCAGGTGCCGATATCTTAGCCCGTTGTTCTTCCGTTAGGACATTCAAGGCGGCCCTAGATTCTTCCAGGGATAAAGGGGCGGATATTTCAAGGCGTTTAGGTTTAGAACGGTTCAAAGAGAAAAACCTGCTCGCTAGAACAGCCATACCCAAACTGTTCTTTCGCTTGCGTCCAGGCACAGAATGCGTGACGTTCTCAGGGGAGAAACGAACAGTTTTGTCTATCAGATTATTCTGTTTGATGGCGTTCAGCATTGAGTGTTTAGGTTTTAAGGGTTCTTTCACGTTATCGTCAAAAGACCTTTCATCGTTGCAAATTCTACCGAAATTTCCGCCATTTTTTCCTGCAGTCTGTGGACTAAATTGACCATTGTCACCGGTACTAGGTGGGAGAGCATCATCCACGTGTGTCTGGTGGTTGCCTAACGTTGTTTTCTGGGCTCCAAAACCCGTCGCATGGAAGCCATCAGCTTTCACTGATGTATTCTGCTCATTGTTGCCATTTGCGGTTTTAGTTTTTAAAGAACTATTACTGTTGGGCGTGTCGGCATTTTTGACATCCACCTCTTTGGTGTTACCACCCGTACTGTCTTTGGCTGAATTATGACTTGCAGATCGAACCTCTTCTCCCACCTCGCGCGGGACGTCTGGCTTTAACCTAATCTCAGAGTAAATACTCTCTTCACTCTCATGTTTACTACCCGAGTCTTCCATGGTCATGTCGATACCTGACTCTACATGACTCATGCCATTATGGATCTCATGTCTAAGTGTATCAGGGCTTCCAGGTTTCATCCCGGCAGTTGGGGGATGACAGTGACCAATAATATTGGCTTGGTCACAGTCAGAATCGCGGCAAATGGTAAGACTGAATAAGTAGTCACCCTCCTCGGTAGTTCCCGACTCTACCAACCCAGTTGTGGTATTACCCAAGTTGTTCAGACTTTGGGGTCCTCTCGACGTTGGTGCTCTTATTGTAAAATTGCAGAGAACCGGATCAGAGGAGACTATTTCGCTCGCAATAGGCGAGATTGTGCAAGTTTCAATGTTTATTGTACCTCTTCCCGATGAATCTGTGCCTGTTTGTATGGTGGTTGTGCCAGTTAGTGGTGAATCTGTGCCTGTTTGTGTGGTGGTTGTGCCAGTTAGTGGTGAATCTGTGCCTGTTTGTGTGGTGGTTGTGCCAGTTAGTGATGAATATGTACCTGTTTGTGTGGTGGTTGTGCCAGTTAGTGGTGAATCTGTACCTGTTCGTGAGATGATTTGACCTGCTACCGACAATTCAGATTCTACAAGATTCCCTGTTGACGAGTGAGATTCAGAGTCACTGTTTGCTTGTGTCTTAACAGGAGTATTTCTCAACGATCTTTTCACAACAGTCGCGTAAATCGGCATCTGCAACAGTCCTGTTTGCGCAATGTTGACTTCATCTGTTAAGGGAACAGTCAAAACTTCTTGTTTTTCATCTTCTACTTTGGACTCATCATCCATCTCGCGATGGCACATCACCTTCCTGCATGACATCACACTCTGTAACTCCCGCTGACATCATTATTCTTTCACCACACACAGCGTATGATATATGTTCACAATCAAAATTTTGTTCGAACCTAATACACTTATTGCTTTTGAAGTGATTCACTTGATGCACGATATATCTTTTTTCGGTTAGCCCTGATCGTCGAAGGTGAAATGAAACGGAAATTAAAAATGATTTCACGATCGCTTATATGATGATTTAAAATAGGAATGAAACTGAGTTAAATTTTATGTAAATGAAAATAAAGCAAAATGATAACTACGAATGAAATAGGAGCATTTTTATAGAAAATTTTTTGAGGTTTTGCCGAAAATATTTTAAAACTGTCGCATTTTTCCACAAATATGAATAAAATATCAAATTTTTAAAAGTTGATATTAAAATGACGGACTTTTTTAAATTTTATAATAGAACTTGCTTATTTTAAATTTATGGACAATTTTGTGGTGTTAAACGGAATGATGTGAAGTCGATTCATTTTGAATAAAGATTGCATTCCAAACAATAGAGTTGCTCATTTTCCAAATTTATGAACAATTTTGGGTTTGTAAGCAGAAATGATATGAAGGCGATTCATTTTGAATTAAGATCACAAAAAAATAGAATTAGAACAATAAAGCAGTCTGCTTCTACTAGAGCATCTTAAGCGTTCTCTACAACTTTAGCATTGCTGATTTTTAAAACAGTTTTACATGTCAAATAATGAAAGTAATTAGTTCATTCAACAGTGACTCACTTAACACTGACTCACTTAACACTGACTCACTTAACACTGACTCACTCAACACTGACTCACTTAACACTGACTCACTCCAGACTGAGGCTCGTCCCACAGAGCGGTCGTCTTATCTGTCTCGTATCTCTGAGTATCGCAGCGATAACACCTATCGCTGCTAGCGCCGTGTAACGGGGATGTTACAGGGGTGTGGGGTGTAATGGGTGTGAAGTGTAACGGGGATGTTACAGGGGTGTGGGGTGTAATGGGTGTGAAGTGTAACGGGGATGTTACAGGGGTGTGGGGTGTAACCGGGGTGTAAAGGGGTGTGAAGTGTAAAAGGGGTGTAGCAGGGGTGTGGGGTGTAGCAGGATTGTGAAGTGTAACAGGGGTGTAATGGGGTGTGAAGTGTAAAAGGGGTGTAGCAGGGGTGTGGGGTGTAGCAGGATTGTGAAGTGTAACAGGGGTGTAATGGGGTGTGAAGTGTAAAAGGGGTGTAGCAGGGGTGTGGGGTGTAGCAGGATTGTGAAGTGTAACAGGGGTGTAATGGGGTGTGAAGTGTAAAAGGGGTGTAGCAGGGGTGTGGGGTGTAGCAGGATTGTGAAGTGTAACAGGGGTGTAATGGGGTGTGAAGTGTAAAAGGGGTGTAGCAGGGGTGTGGGGTGTAGCAGGATTGTGAAGTGTAACAGGGGTGTAATGGGGTGTGAAGTGTAAAAGGGGTGTAGCAGGGGTGTGGGGTGTAGCAGGATTGTGAAGTGTAACAGGGGTGTAATGGGGTGTGAAGTGTAAAAGGGGTGTAGCAGGGGTGTGGGGTGTAGCAGGATTGTGAAGTGTAACAGGGGTGTAATGGGGTGTGAAGTGTAAAAGGGGTGTAGCAGGGGTGTGGGGTGTNTTTATGTTCAGTTTAATGCAACGATGCCTTAGTCTCCGTTTAGTCTTCATTTTCTTTGTGATGTAGAAAACGAGAGAATTTGCCTGACCCAGCACCCCCAACTCCCGCGGGGAGGCCCAGCCAATCCCCACATCCCACATTGACTGCCATTAATGGTGATAATTTATATAATGGTGATATTTATTTATATACAAAATGATGGTAAGGGTATAGTAGAGAAATGGGTACAGGTGGTAAGGGTATAGTAGAGAAATGGGTACAGGTGATAAGGGTGTAGTAGAGAAATGGGTACAGGTGATAAGGGTATAGTAGAGAAATGGGTATAGGTGATAAGGGTATAGCAGAGAAATGGGTACAGGTGGCAAGGGTATAGTAGAGAAATGGGTACAGGTGATAAGGGTATAGTAGAGAAATGGGTATAGGTGATAAGGGTATAGCAGAGAAATGGGTACAGGTGGCAAGGGTATAGTAGAGAAATGGGTATAGGTGATAAGGGTATAGTAGAGAAATGGGTATAGGTGGTAAGGGTATAGTAGAGAAATGGGTACAGGAGATATGGGTATAGTAGAGAAATGGGTATAGTAGAGAAATGGGTATAGTAGAGAAATGGGTACAGGTGATAAGGGTATAGTGGAGAAATGGGTACAGGTGATAAGGGTATAGTGGAGAAATGGGTACAGGTGATAAGAGTATAGCAGAGAAATGGGTACAGGTGATAAGGGTATAGTAGAGAAATGGGTACAGGTGATAAGGGTATAGTGGAGAAATGGGTACAGGTGATAAGGGTATAGCAGAGAAATGGGTAAAGGTGATAAAGGTATAGTAGAGAAATGGGTACAGGTGGCAAGGGTATAGTAGAGAAATGGGTATAGGTGGCAAGGGTATAGTAGAGAAATGGGTACATGTGATAAGGGTATAGTAGAGAAATGGATACAGGTGATAAGGGTATAGTAGAGAAATGGGAACAGGTGATAAGGGTATAGCAGAGAAATGGGTACAGGTGATAAGGGTATAGTAGAGAAATGGGCACAGGTGATAAGGGTATAGTAGAGAAATGGTACAGGTGATAAGGGTATAGTAGAGAAATGGGAACAGGTGATAAGGGTATAGTAGAGAAATGGGTACAGGTGATAAGGGTATAGTAGAGAAATGGGTACAGGTGATAAGGGTATAGTAGAGAAATGGTAATCCCAACCTACCTGTCGCTCCATCCTGTAGGCAGCATCGAGTAGGGAGCCGAAAGGGTCGCTAGGTCTGAGAACGTTGCTCCCAGCAACGTTTTTGTTGGAAACGTTCACGGACGAAACGTTTCTGGGGGAACTAGCGTTATTTCTGTGGGCAACGTTCGTGAGACTGAGGGCGGTGCAACTAGAAACGTTTTTCAGTGATCCAGAAACGTTAGGCGTGCTGGCGCTGAGTGCAACGTTTCTTTCGGTGCCGACAACGTTTGTTTGTGACTTCACGACGTCTGGGATTATGGACTTGGGAACGTTTTTGATGACGTTTGAAACGTTTTTAACAACGTTCGAGACCACAGATACGGGGTTCTTGCTCGTGGAAGTCGCGGTCACTTTATCGAAATGTTGGAAGCTTGTGGCTTTACTCACGCCATCACAAGCTAGGCCTACTTTAGCTAGGCCTTCACTAGCAGCATTAGTGCCTGTAACGCTAGTGACGCATGAGCTAGTAACGCTAGTTACAAAATGGCGCTGGTTGGAGATGGCTAGCGAGCTAGTGTCTAGTTTAGTGAAGTCTAAATCGTCGGGGAAGAAATATCTGTTTTTTGCTGTTGATGATGGGTAGCTGAATGGCTGCCGTTTGAGGATAGGCCGCTGTTTCTGTTGCTGTTCTTGCTGCTGTTGCTGTTGCCGCAGTTTCGACTGGTCCAGGGACTTCTGTTTCTGGAACAACAGAGACCGTTTCTGCCCGCCTGGTGGAGGCTGCAACAGGGGAATCTGTTTCTTTAACTTCTGCTGTTGTTCCTGTTGAATCTTAAGCTGTTGTTGTTCCTGTTGAATCTTAAGCTGTTGTTGTTGCTGTTGAATCTTAAGCTGTTGTTGCTGCAACTGTTGCTGCTGTTGTTGATTTAGATGTTGTGGCTGGTGGTGATGGTGATGATGGTGCTTCTGTTGGTGGTGATGCTGTTTTTCCTGTTGAGATGAGTCGAACACTTTCAACTTCTGCGGAACATTTTTTGGTATAAGCCCTCTCTGTTGCTGCTGTTGCTGCTGCTGTTTAAGCAACTGCTCTTTCTGTTGATGTTGCGTCTGCAGCTGTTGTTTATGCAACAGTTCTTTCTGTTGCTGTTGCTGCTGTTCGAGCTGTCTAAATATGGGTGATGTGTTCGAATAATGAGACTGTTTGTTCTCCTGTTCAATGGTTAACAGATGTTGCTGCTGTTGTTGTTGCTGTTGTTTCCGTCTGAGTTCGAGTTGGAAAGATATGGGGTTGTTGATATTGCTGTTGGCAACAGATCTCAACAGTGGTTGAGTTGCACCACCTGTCTGTTGCTTCTGTTGTTGTAGCTGCAACAGTTGCTGTTGCCTTTTCAAGTTGATTAGATTCTCATGTCTCTCATGGATCTGTTGATGCTTGATGAGCTTCTGTTGGTTCTCCTGTTGATGATGATCCTGTTGAGTCTCCTTCAGAAGAAATTGCTGTTGAAGCGCCTGTTTCTGTTTGTGAGCGTCCAACTGTTGGTGCAACAGCTTCTGTTGCTGCAGGTGACGTTCATGAATATCAACAGATGCACAGGAGCCAACAGATGCTCCTGAAGAAACAGATGCAGCACCAGATGCAACAGAGGCAACAGACAACTGTTGGAACTGTTCACTACCTTGAGCGTGCAGTGACCGTTGGTGACGCAGTTTGTGCTTGTTGGTGGTCTGTTGATGCTGGTGGTGGTGATGGTGGTGGTGGTGAGGTTGGTGCAGGGGGCGGTGGTCCAGGGGGCACTGATTGTTGCGTTCGATGATCAAGTCTCGCCCCGTGTCGTAGCTCAGACCTGAGAAGTATTATATATTTATAGACCTCCCTATCAAAATTTGAAGTATGTGTGAGCTTCTGCGCAGGGTTCGCTACAGTCGGGTTAAATTCCCTAACAAAATTTGGGGTATGCGTGAGCTTCTGCGCAGGGTTCGCTACAGTCGGGTCAGAGTTATTCTTTGCCTGCTGGCCGAAGCATCATATATTTATAGACTTCTTTAACAAAATTTGGGGCATGCGTGAGCTTCAGCGCAGGGTTCGCTACAGTCGGGTTAAAGTTATTCTTTGCCTTCTTGCCACCCGATAGAAATCAGCTTTTGTTAAGAATCTATTTACCAACTTTATATTAGATTAGGCTAGGTGTATATTAGACCTGGCTAGGTATAAGTACCAGACTCTTCCCTAACAAAATTCGGGGACCGCCTAGGGTTCGGCCGAATAGTTGTTACATTCGGCGCAGAGTCATTCTGGGTCTGCTTGGCCATCCGATCGAAATCAGTTTCTGGACAGAATCTCACTTCCGGCTTTATAGTCGCCTGAGAGTATGACAAGAGTAGGCCGGGCCGAGTCATACCGAGCTAGCCAGCTGCCCAGATAGAGAAGCTGATTTACGTTCGGTCCGAGTCCTAGGCGGTTCCTAATTCAGGCTCGCCACCAACTAAAAATTTTGATAGGGGAGGCTGCCCTTCGAACCCTGAGCTGAAGTGGACATAGAGAAGCTGATTTACGTGCGGTCTGAGTCCGAGGCGGTTTCTAATTCAGGGTCGCCACAAACTCAAAATTTTGATGGGATCGTGGCTGTCTGACTTGGGATCAGAAAGGGGACCAGATATCGGAAGCTGATCTACGTAAACCCTGAGTCGTAGGCGGCACCTATTGCAGATTCGGACACGCACCTAAATTTTGTTAGGCGTATAATGGCTTTGGACATCATAAGTTTATAGGAGAATTTTATCCCAGTTTATCCCCACAGTTTAGCCCCAGTTTAATCCACATTTTAGCCCCAGTTTACCCGAGTTTACCCCCCCTTTACCCCCCTTTTTACCCCCCAGTTTTCCCCTGTCAACCCCTGTTTACCCCAGTTTACACTCCGTTTTACCCCCAGTTTACCTCCAGTTTACCCCCCGTTTACCCCCCGTTTACCCCAGTTTACCCACAGTTTACTCCCCGTATACCCTCAGTTCACCCCAGTTTTCCCCCCGTCTACCCTAAGTTTACCCCAGTTTACTCTACGTTTTACCCCCAGTTTACCCCAAGTTTACCCCTGTTTACCCACAGTTTACCCTCAGTTTACCCCCAGTTTACCCCCAGTTTAACCACAGTTTACCCTCAGTTTACCCTCAGATCACCCCAAGTTTACCCTCAGTTCACCCTCAGTTTACCATCTGTTTACCCCAGTTTATCCGCAGTTTACCCACAGTTTACCCTCAGTTGACCCTCAGTTTACCATCTGTTTACCCCCAGTTTACCCTCAGTTTACCCCCAATTTACCCTCAGTTTACCCTCAGTTTACCCTCAGTTTACCCTCAGTTTGTTCACAACTGTACAGTTCATGACTGTACAGTTCATAACTGTACAGTTCACAACTGTCCAGTTCACAACTGTACAGTTCACAACTGTACAGTTCACAACTGTACAGTTCACAACTGTACAGTTCATAACTGTACAGTTCACAACTGTACAGTTCACAACTGTACAGTTCACAACTGTCCAGTTATAATAAGTCAGAACAGTTGCGATAAGGCCAACTGCTAAGTCTCAGGCAGTTGTTTCTAATTGACTAAATGAAATTGAGATGAAATTTATAATCATTACCATGCGCCGCATAAGGCTGTATACATCATTAAACCATCACCGATGCTTTTCTCCAACCTCCAGGAAACCATCTTTCAATGAAACATTTTTTTCAGATTTATCAGTTAAATTGAAGAAAGATTTCAATTCATGACTTTATCAGAAAGAAAGTAAAGGTATTCTTCACGAATAGTTAATTTTAGTGACAGTTAAGTTTGTCTTTTGTGATAGACAATCTAGCCCATTACCCAAGTCGGTAGAATTAACCCACAAAGTGGTGATCGCCTCACACACATAAAAACAACCAACGAATGCACATACACAATTAGATCGGATTTGAAAAACAGGTATACACATAGACATGACAAAAGCATACCATCAACTGGGGTGACTTGAGCCACACCTACAACAGAAAGAAGTGGCAGCAAAACAAAATAATAATGTTGTCCAAAGTCAAAATTTGGCAAAAAAAATATTTTGCCAAAGTCAACCCAGTTGACAGTACGCTGATTGGTCCAGACTCGGGTTGGTGGTTGCCAGTTCTTAATGACATTTCAGTCAGCAGTTGCTGAGTGAGGGCTCATTTTTATTATGTTAGATATGGATACTTATCTCTTTTTAAAACACTTCTCATTAACTTCACTTCTTGTTTGTTAGTTTGTTTGTCTGTCTGCTACAAATCTTATAATCGATATTTAACACACTTCTACCTGTCCAATCGATCTGAAATTTGGCACACTTGCATAAAGTTGGAGACAATGCATGATTCAATTGACAGAATAAATAATTTTGAATTTTTTTTGTCAATTTTAAAACTAAAATTAAAAAATTAATTTTTTGACATTTTTTAATAAAATTATAAATTCATTGTACATGTGTAACATTGGAGACACAGGATTTTTTAGAAGTGTTGTCTTTAAAAAGTAATTTTTTAAATGCATATTATTATATTAAAAACATTCCATCTTTTATGTTAAGAACAACAATAATTTTTTTTACAATTCTTACAACAATCTCACTCTATTACCTAAACAATAAAAATTAACTATTCTGTCATTTCAAAGACTTCATTGATTACAAAAGTTAAGTTTTCACAAACATATTCATTCATGAAAAGTTTCTGACATTTCTGAAATAATAGCAAAATTTTCATTTCCATATATTATAGGGATTAATAAATTGCCTACCAAATCCATTTATTGTAATTTAATAGAGAATCAATGGACAACAATGGAATTGTTTTTTGAGTGATTGATTAATGTAAACAAATCAAAGGCATAATAATTATAAATACCTCCTGTAATGTTTACTTGTCTGGGTGCTGTTCCTTTGAATTGTGAATGATTTTGAAACAATATTATTAATATTTACAACTGATTATTAATTTCTGCATCTTATTTATAAAAATTATCAGAATTAGCTATCAAATTATGCATTTTTAGTAGTACTTTCATAGCAGTTTTTTGACTAAAGTTCTTGAAGCATCACTGCTATTAAATTCTAATAATGCCTAAATTTAAATGAAATCTTATATTTAATAATGACACATGCCCAAATTCTCAAAATCATTCCTTTCTGATTTATCAAAATAAAGTAAATCTTGCTATTAAAAAACAAACATTTTCTAAAAGACACGAGAGGTTCAAAAACTCACAGTGGGAGACAAAATTATTCAGAATTTGAGGTCAGTAAGACAATTTTGACAAAATTGAGCAAAAACATGGAAAAATTTAATCCGGACTTGTAAATTTTGAACAACTTTCCATCATTTAAAGCCTAGTGTGGATCAGATCTATTTATTGTTAATTGAACTTGACATTACTTAAATATAAACAGAGAGTGGGTGATTTTGTTTGATATTTAAAATTTTGGTGGTATTATTAAAATATTGGAACGTCTTGACAGTAGTCGACGTAATTTTTTTTAAAAAGATACTCATTGTAAAATTTGTTTATTTGAAGATGAACAACTAGTGAAGATATCAAGAATGTACAATTTTTGTTGGTATTATTGAATTGTGAGACTTTTTTGTTATTGCTGACATAATTTTTTATTTAAGAAGATATTAATTGTAAAAATTGTTCATTTTGTTATTAATAGGTATTAATAGTTCATTGACATTAATATTACTAATTACTAATTTATGTCTTCTATGTACTGCATTCTGTCTAATTATTGAGTACATAGAAAGGTTATAAATTTTTTTTGAATGGCACACATTAGGTGAGTCTTACGAAAGAAAATATATCAATAATTTTTTTTCCTGTACTAGGAATGGAAAAAGAAAATAAATCTATTATTTTGTTTCCTATACAAGGAATGGACATTATTTTTGGACACTTACCTCTTATGAGCTAAGTGACATAGCCATGGGAGGTGTAAAGTGCTAGGCCTTCAAATATATTATCTTATATAAATGTGAAAATATTTTACATATGTAGAACTACATACTGAAGCAATGCATGCAGACTGTAACCTAGGTAACCTGTGACCTAGGTAACCTGGGTAACCTGTGACCTAGGTAACCTGTGACCTAGGTAACCTGTGACCTAGGTAACCTGTGACCTAGGTAACCTGTGACCTAGGTAACCTGTGACCTAGGTAACCTGT
>NW_025938217.1:0-9448 GCF_000764305.2 Hyalella azteca | reverse complement strand
TAGGGCTAAGGGTTAAATATAAGGGTTATGGGTTCAGATATAGGGCTAAGGGTCAAAATTAGGGGTTATGGGTTCAGATGTAGGGCTAAGGGTTAAAATTAAGGGTTATGGGTTCAGATGTAGGGCTAAGGGTTAAAATTAAGGGTTAATGGTTCGGATGTAGGGCTAAGGGTTAGGCTTAAATATAAGGGTTCGCATGAAGGGCTCAATTTAAGGAGTAAGGGTTCAATAGAAGGCTCCGGTGTTGCACAATCTGCTTGGTTAAACCACAGAGCGTTTAACCCTCTTCTTAATCACTAATTCCACACTCAGCATCGCCCACTCAGTTATTGCACACTTAAATTCATCACCCACTCACTCCCTGAGTGTATCTCTTCGTGAACTGAGCTTTGTTTAAAGAGTAAGTTTATAAAATCTGGAGCAGGATCCTGGGAATGCGGCGGGACTGATGAGCACCATACATCCTACCACTACCACCGCTCAGCGAGCACTGGAATGAGATGCAGCTGGAAGCGCAGCATCCTTGTGACATCTGGCACCGCTGCCGGGATTTGTGACGACTTTTGACATTTGTTACAATTTGATACATGTTTAGTTTAGCGTTTTCATTATATTAACAAGAAAAACTACTATTTAAACTCTAATTTACATTGATTTGCTCAATTAAAAGTGCTATCATCAACGGAGAGAAATTTCTGGAGTTGTACGGGATGAATGTTTCCCTCTTTAAGATCGCTGCCCTATCGTTTGCCCAAGTTTAGGGCTGCCAGTGGTACACCAATTGCTTTACTCTTTCTCTTCCAATAGTCAATTTCCCACTATCATAATCCAATGTATTCTAAAAAGTCGTCTAAACACTTTTTTCTTTGGTATAAAAAGTATCATTACGCTTAGACAGTAAGAATTTGCTCTTTAGTATCGTTTGGCAACGTAGGAAAATGTAGGCCAGGAGTAGGCCGCTGGAATTAAAGACGACTTGGCAACCGCAGACGTGACGAATGTGTACCTGTGGGTATGGAGGCTAGGTGCCTTAGCCAAGCCTTGCCAATCCTAGCCAAGTACACTACCTAGTCAAGCACACTAACTAGTCAAGCACAATACCTAGTCAAGCACACAACCTAGTCAAGCACACAACTTAGCCATGCACACAACCCAGCCAAGCACACAACCTAGCCAAGCACACGACCTAGCCAAGCACACAACCTAGCCAAGCAAACAACCTAGCCAAACACAAACCTTCCAAGCAAGCAGCATAGTCAAGAATCAATACGCAAATTAGCAACACAAACTCAATCAAGCATCTTGTCAAGCCCCAGCTAAGCCCAAGCCAAGCCCCAGCCAAGCCCCCAGCACACGACCCTGACGCGCACCAGCCAAGCCCCACTTAAGCCCTAGCCAAGGGCGTAAGGCAACCTTTTTATTCCTACTTGGCAACCGCGGCGCGGCGCTTCATTCATGAGATCTGCAGGCGTGGCGGCCATGATGATAGTATGGTAGTGATGGTGATGATGGTAGTGATGATACTAGGGGTTGTAAAGCCAACCCTCGTAAGGGTAGGGTTCCTAAAGCCGACCGTTGCAATTTAGGGGTTCAAAAGACGACCTTTGCGTAGGTAGGGGTCCCAAAGCCGACCCTCGTGAGGGTGGGGGTCATAAAGCCAACCCAGTGAGAGTATGGGTTGTTAAGCTGACCCTTGTGAGGGTAGGGTTCCTGAAGCCAACCCTTGCGAGGGTAAGGCGAGGGTCCGAAAGCCGACCTACGGAAGGGTAGGGATCCTAAAGCCGACCCTCGTGACGCTAGGGGTCCTAAAGCGGACCCTTGGCAGCTAAGCTTCACTGTAATCAATAGCAGCGCTGCGACGCGGGATCCGCGGGGGACGCTGAAGACGAGGGATGTGAACGGGGGTGTGATGGGTGGGATGATAGGGGCAAAATGGGTGACGGTATGCGAGGTAGTTGGTGGGGTTGTGGGTAGGCAGATATGGTTGATAAGGGAGATAGTACAAGTCATGTTGTTTTGTAAGATCGTACCAATCTTGAATTTCTCAATCAAACTATAGGTCTAATTGCCAAAATTAAAAAAAAAAAATAAAATTTGAAGTATTAATTACTCTTATTTACAGAAAATTGCATAAAGAACCTCATTTTCTGCATAAATCTACCAATATGTGCAACATTCTTACATCAGATAGTTAGACTGCGATGCCATGTACAACAAACTTCTACCGCGAATTCTTCGTAGAAGTAAACAACTTTCAAATTCGCGTTACAATTTGTTAGAACCATTTTTTTATAATTATCTATAACCGATTCGCTATTTAAATAAAGAAAAACGAATAATTATTGCTTATTGTATTTGAAATAAAGAATTTTATGGTTATACCTGACTGGGCTTGTAACCTAATATGTAGCTTAGATAAACTTCTAGATGAAAAACTCGAAATCAAAATACAGCTTGATTAGGATCATTATTATTTTGTAGGTAAGGTCGTCGTATGTTTTACAAGTTATTAAAATGACGAGTAGTCATTTACATGAATCGTTAGCAGGCCAATAAACTCTTTGGTATCCTCTTCGTGTCGTCTATAGGATTTGTTTGGGTTGTTCAGGTAGGATGCGCATTCCTACTCCGATTTTCGATGAGGTCGCTGTACGCGGAAATTATTCAGTCATGAGCAAGCATGTGTGCAAGATTTATAAATGAGAGTTAAAGTATGATCTAAGACTTGTGATTTAAGGCCTTTATATAACAAACATTCAAGCTAAACTTTAATAATACTCTTCAATAAATGAGAACAAATGTATCGGATTTTCGGACGATGGTTGCAATACGCAACATTTCAGAAATCCTGCCCGATGAGCCCATGCCGAATCAGCTAGACAAAGAAAAGCTATTCAATAATGCAGTTAGGGAGTACATCGTGAGTATTTAATTTAGATTCAGTCGTTCAATTATATCCTTTAATGCCGGTGGGAGAAAGATTGGAGTACTAGGCCAACTAGGGAGATTTTTCAACTGTTCAACAGAACAGTGTGTTGTGAAAATCAATTTATTGTCTTTTTGTTTGTTTCAAGTGCTTGCAACCAAAGCCAAACTTTAGTTTTGATTGATTTTTCAAGGAATGAAAAATATATATATTAGCAAGTGGATGCACTTTATGTATTTGCATAAATTTGTTAACTGTAAAAAATTTTTAAGTGATGATTTCTGTTAATTAGATAATTTTACTTTTCCTGACATAGCCTAGGCGGCTAGGCCTAGTATCAGTAAGTATCCTATTGTGACAGATGCAGGATTGAAATTTTCCTACTTGTTTCTGAAATCTTGCGGCTCCAATGGGACAAATACTTTATTCGTTTGTAGTCTCGCAGCCATAGTGGCAAAGCAGAGAGATTTTTAGACTCACCCTCAAGTTCATTTTTGAGTCCTATAAGTAGACCAGTAAAGTATCATGGATACCAGCATTATCATACTTAAGAAATAGGTTTAAATCTTGAGTAAATGAGGAAATAAAAAATGAACTGATTCTAAAAAAGCTCTGGTTTGCCACTATGCTCGCAGCCCAATCTTGCATTTTTGTTAACAATTAGATAGGAGGTAGGTAAGGTACCTAATTCATCTGGCAGAAATTTTTTCTGGTTCCAGGTATGGTGTGAAAGCTCTAGTTGCAGCCCTAAAGGTAGCTAAATGTTTTCCATGCTTGAGACAGAGTGTGGAATTCTGGATAGGTAATATATTCTCACATTTATATGAGAAAATGGATCGAAAAGCCTACCAAATTACACCACATTCTAAATTATAAAAAATTAGGTCAACTTTTCCAGTAAATTCTTACCATTTCACCAATACTAATAAAGTTTTCAAAACTTTATCAAAATAATAGGGATAAACTGCACATTTTTCACATCATATAGCACATCATTCTGTTTTGTTAACATATCCTTACCCACTATGCAGAGGGTGGATGCAGCGTTGGCAATATATGGATTTTTAAGCCCAAAGCGTCGCCGGTTGAAGGCGAAAATTTTGCCGATGATGCGTCGCCGTAGGTCTTTAAATCTTCGTTCACTCTCTGCACAGTGGATCCTTACATATGACAAGGTGCAATTGCCAAGAGGGTGTTCTACACCTTGTTTTGATAAAGTCAAGTTAAATATCACTATAGATTTGTTCGAAATTGATCCACATTTCATATTGAGATTAAAATGATGGGAAGTTGTTTAAAAATTTAAACACTTATTGATATGTGTCCAGATATGAAATTTTCATGTTTTTGCCCTATTTTGTCAATATTGTCCAAATAACTTCACTTAAGATTTTGAATGATTTTGTCCCCCATTGCCAGTTTTTGAATGTCTCGTGTCTTTTAGAAAATGTTTGTTACTTACAAGTGGAAATTATTGCATGAAATAAATCATTGCAAGCGTAGGCATGTATGTACCATGTGGTGTATTAAATAATTTAATTTAATATAGGTTTTAATTTAAAATTGAAATTTTAATTGAAATTTTTAAATTTAATATAACATTGTCATCCATACATCCCAAATTGAATGACAATGAATGTATCTGGAAAGTATTAAATGAATCCCGTTTAGGTACGTATAAGAATGGAAATGTTGCTTCTATTTCAGAATCTGTTTTTGAATACACTTGTGAAAACTACGTACTGTAATACTTACTACTGTACTACTGTAACTTTACCGTAATGCTAATGTCCTTACGTACCGTAATATTATGGTTGACAATGCGGAATCTGGAAAAAATCAGTTGCGCATTCAATTTAGTTGTGTAAACATGTATGACAGTTTGCTTCTTTATATAACTTTTGTGGGCTTCTAATTCAGAATCTGTTCTTGAATACACTTGTGAAAACTGCTGTAATACTTATGGTTACTACCGTAACCATGCCGTAATGCTAATGTACTTGCATACCATAATGTTACAGTTGGCAATGCGGAATCTGGAAAAAATCAGTTGCACATTTAATTTTGTTGTGTAAACATGCATGAAAGTTTGCTCCCTTAAATATCTCTTGTGGTGTGCATCATGTTAAACTCTTATTGGTGGCAAGATTTGTTATTAGTTCATAAATGTTAATTTGTTATGTTTGACTTAGAGACAAATTGCTAATTAATTATTATTTAGTCTAATTGAAATCTTGAAGTGTTGCAACCTTCATTCTTTCAAGTACAATCTTAATCCCTCCTATTTACATCCTTTCTATCTTAACTAAAATTTTTGGACTGAAAAAGTGGTGAGATGGATCAAAATTAATATATTAACCATAATTTTTAGAATCCCATCCTGGTGACTTGATAATATCAAATAAATTTGGTAACTATTAGATCTTGCAGTACCAGTACCAATTTATGTATTCCAGTTTAATTGAAAGTATTGCATACTGTCAACTGGGGTGACTTTGGCCACCACTACAACAAAAACAAATGGCAGCAAAACAAAATAATAAACGTTTGTTTAAGTCACACCAGTGGCCAAAGTCACCCCAGTCACTTTGGCCAACGTTTATTATTTTGTTTTGCTGCCATTTGTTTCTGTTGTAGTAGTGGCCATTCATCCCAGTTGATGGTATTGTCTCCTTCAAATAAGTCATTTCATAATATTTTGAACTTCCTTGGGCCTGAAAGGATTGGAATTTTCCTACTTGTTTCTGAAATCTTGTGGCTCCAACGTGACAAATTTTTAATACATTAGGAATCTCATGGTTGGATTGTGCAATTTTGTTAACAATTAGATAGGAGGTAATTCATCTGGCAGAAATCTTGAGGTTCTGGAAATGGCGGGAAAGCTCTAGTCACGACCGTAAAGATAGATGTTTTCCACACTTGGAGCTTTGTAGCAAAGTTCAGTACTATGATTCTGCACAATGATTGCACCTAAAATGATTTGTTGATGGTTATGTAGTTAGGGACTGTGACCGTCACTTACAGTTATGTCGAGCCAAGCAGCATGGAATTCTAAATAAAGTACGGTATTGATTTAAAAAGTTTTTTTTAAGACCACACTTCTAAAGCACTATTTATATATTATTGATATTGATATCACTTTTAATCCATGTAGGCTGGTGTTCCAATTCAAAAATTTAGGTTTGAAAAATTGAAAGGCTGTATTTAATAATTTGAGAAAATGTTTTACTCACTCCTTCAATGTCATATGATGTACCAAGCACTTGAAAATTCAAACAGATGTTCAAAAAATTAAATTATTCTGATAAGATGTATTAATTCATTAACAATACCTAACCGAAGAAAATGAACTAAATGACAATGCAAATGACAATGCAGAGATCATTTGGGGGAGCAAAATGATGTACAGTAGTACATCATTTACTACTGTAGAGGTAGTAAATGTATGATTTCTTAATTTGCTTTATGCTACATAGATAGTAAAAATGTTGAAATTTACTCCACTATTTTTAGTTTTGCAATATTTTGATAAGTTTAGCTGCTACAACATTTCTGCAAAATGTGGGATGTGCGTCCCGATTTACCCCGCCTGTCCATTTTTACCCCATTTGACGGTACTGTGTACACTTGCAGTCTTTCAGCTTTGCAATAATTGTAATGATGTAATTTCTAAAATCAAATAAATTCAATCCAAATGTGTTGGCAAGAACTTCTGAAGGCGTAAATTTTGCTGCTGGGACTAATAAATTGCCTACCAAATTCATTTATTGTGATTTAATAGAGAATCAATGGATGACAATGGAATTGTTTTTTGAGTGATTGATTATTGTTAACAAATCAAAGGCATTATAATTACAAATACCTCCTATAATGTTTACTTGTCTGGGGGCTGTTCCTTTGAATTGTGAATGATTTTGAAACAATATTATTAATATTTACAACTGATTATTAATTTCTGCATCTTATTTATAAAAATTATCAGAATTAGCTATCAAATTATGCATTTTTAGTAGTACTTTCATAGCAGTTTTTTGACTAAAGTTCTTGAAGCATCACTGCTAGTAAATTGTAATAATGCTTAATATTTAATAAAATCTTATATTTAATTAATAACATGCCCAAATTCTCAAAATCATTCCTTTCTGATTTATCACAATATAGTAATTCTTTCTAATAAACAACAAACATTTTCAAAAAGACACGAGAGGTTCAAAAACTCACAATGGAAGACAAAATAATTCAGTATTTGAAGTCAGTAAGATAATGTTGACATAATTGAGCAAAAACATGGAAAAATTCTATCTTGACTTGTAAATTTTAAATAACTTTTTATCATTTAAAGCCTGGTGTGGATCATATCTATTTATTGTTAATTGAACTTGACATTACTTAACACGTTAACCTTGTATTGGTACATATGTGTACCATGAAATGTATCTCTCCTGGTACATAATTCAGGGTTGCCAGATGGCCTAAAAACGGCCAATTAAGTCTGTGAACAAAAAGGCCAAAAAGGCCTATATGTACTAGTATATAACTAGTAGCACATATACTAGTACATATACTAGTACTAGTATATGTACTAGTATATGTACTAGTATATAACTCAACCTGTACTAGTATATTTGTAGGTTCCGGTGCAAAAATTCAATTTTTTTTATTTAATTAGGAAGCGCCCCTTACAACCCCTATCATAAATTTTACCCAACCAACGAAATTGAAAAAACCAAATGGTGGAATTTGTCCGGTAAAAAAAGAAAGTCTGGCAACCCTGTTCCATAATACTACTAGAAAAATGAAACAAAAGTACAAGATGAAGCAATCATAGTCAACGTGTTAACTTGATCACATGCCATAAAAGAATCGTAAACTATCTCTTCATCTTTTGTGATATTAAAAATTTTGTTTGTATTATTAAAATTGTCAGTTGCTACTGCAAGTGTATAATTTGAAATTTGTTGTAATCATTGCTTTGAAACACAGTTTGGTATGTCAGTTTGCTGCTCAAAATTGCTTTTGACGCTTGAAAAAAAAATTCATTACTCAAAGACATGAAATTATGGCTTGAAAATACTAGAATTTACAGCTACTAAAATCTAGATGTGGCTCAGAGAAGAAATGTTTATTATTAATTATTAAATTATTTATTTAATACTGTAATAATTATTAATTATTAAATTATTCTACATAATAATTATACAAGCTGAGTCAATCTGCAATATTTGGTAGAAGTTTTAAAATTGCAATGAAATAAGACTATTTTTTTTGTGATTCTTAAAAATTGCCAGTGAAAACATAGTTTATATAGTTGATTTTTACTGAACTAAATAGTATATATTTAAGTTTCACCCTGTGGGAATGATATAATATTATTATATTATATAATAATGATATAATATAGGTATATTACTGGCCAAAATGATAGAAATTGAATGCTAGCATTCAATTTTGATATTAGATTACAGAATTATTATTATTACACCAGAAATTAATAAAGAAGTATAGGTATATTTGTTTATAGAAATTAATATTAGATGACAGGATTTAATTGTTTACACACGTGCAATTGATGACCAGAGAATTCATTGATTTATATTATCAGGGAGTGGAACTTTTCTTCAAATTAAAATTAAAAAAAGACTAAAAGAGGTAGATTGAAAGATAAGTTTCATCTCTATAAATAGGACTCCAGCTTCTATTTGGTTAATTTTTTTAATTAAACCTAACCAAATTTATCTGAACTCTGAAAGAATTTTCCGAGTAATTTTTGGTCCAAAATTTTATTGTTGTATCTTAAGTTATCTATATATAGATATTATGCAATAGTCTGTGCTAATTGATTGTATAACTATTCTGTATGGCCATAGGTACACTGTATATCACACAACACCCCCCCAGCTACTGGGTGTGTTGGTGCTGGATTATAACTATTCTGTATGGACATACACCGTGTACTACCTATAACTATTCTGTATGGACATACATTGTGTACTATAACTATTCTGTATGGACATACATTGTATATCCACACAGAACACCTCTAATACCTATTATTTGGTACTAAGTGAAATGTATAACTATTCTGTATGTCTGTATGGACATACACTGTATATCAATCCCCGCAGCTGCTAGGTGTGGTGGTGCTGTTGGTGATGGTGGTGAGCCACGCGGCCCTCACCCGCTACCGCCGCCGCGACCCTCCCCCCCCTCCCCCCCGCCTGCGCTCCCCACCCCTCCCCCCACCTGATGACGAGGCCATAGTGGATACCATTGCGTATGTGTACTGTGTGTAGATTATATGTGTACTTTGTATAATGTATGTATAAACCTGCCTAATAGTCGACACTATTGCGTATGTGTACTTTGTGTGCTGTGTACTTTGTGTGCTGTGTACTTTGTGTGCTGTGTACTGTGTGTGCTGTGTACTGTGTGTGCTGTGTACTGTGTGTGCTGTGTGTGCTGTGTACTGTGTGTGCTGTGTACTGTGTGTGCTGTGTACTGTGTGTGCTGTGTACTGTGTGT
>NW_025938216.1:0-298 GCF_000764305.2 Hyalella azteca | reverse complement strand
ATTATGCATTGTCATTAGTGATTAGATCATTTAGATGATTAGTCAGAATTGACACTTTGACAGTATCCCATATGTATGTTAATTTAATTTCAGTACCATAATTCAGTATGGCCAAATGCCCAAATTGTAGGTACCTATAAAGGCTATAATGCTGTCCTATATATATTATATAATAATATAGCTACTCACTATTGACTAGCTAGTAGGTATAGGGTAAACGCGGTATATTCCGACATCGTAGGTAATTCCGTCACTTCTCTAGTTTTTTCTTTATATTAAGCTTTGTTTTAGTTCCATG
>NW_025938215.1:0-929 GCF_000764305.2 Hyalella azteca | reverse complement strand
TAGGCGGCCATCATGGACCAATATGAGGCAATTTCAATACATGGATCATGTTTTAGGATTGACAGGACAACTGTCCGTGGTGGGGGTGTGAGCTCGGCTCCCGTGCACCTTTACGTGTGATATTTTGCACCTTGATGTGTGATAAACTGGTAGATGAATTTTAGCACAAAACTGTCTAGCAAATTATGATAACACAGTAACCTGGTTCGGCTGGTAAAAAAGTATTAGCACAAATATGTCCTGAAATTTGTGATAGCACAGTAAAGTGGCTCGGCTGATGGAAGAGCATTAGTAAGATTACTGTGTGTCCTGCAATTTGAGATACCGCGGTGCAGTGGCTCAACCGATAGACGAGCTTTAGTACAAATATGTCCGGCAATTTTTGATATTATCTTAAACTGGTTCGACTGAACGATAAGCGGCAACGCGCAGAGGTTCTGCAATTTGAGACATGATGTTTAACTCTATTGACTGGTGAGCTGTAGCAATGAGGGATCGAACGGTAACTTCCAATGGAACTTTAATATTCAAATTGGATAAATTTTAAAACTGCGATCCACTTGTGCAGAAGTAGGTAAACTTATTTCAAAAGGGGCAACGATTAAAAACTTGATTGTTATTATTCGAGGAGTAGCCGGATCATTTTGTTTAGTCCAATCTTTATTGTGTAATTTTTTCGAACTGTGGCTTGAAAGTGCAACGATGTGCAACTTATGCTGCCAATGAGCACCAGATACTGCGAACATTAGAAATGCGTTGAACGTTTAACTGCGTAAGAGCACTAAATACTTCGAATGTTTATCTCTCACTGCGTAAGAGCACCAAATACTTAGAACGTTTAACTCACACTGCGCAAGAGCACCAAATACTTAGTACGTTTAACTCACACTGCGTAAGAGCACCAACTACTTAGTACGTTTAACTCACAC
>NW_025938214.1:0-538 GCF_000764305.2 Hyalella azteca | reverse complement strand
CGGCGTAGAGCGATTGTATTGGTGGCTTACTTCTCATTAGCTCGCTGGTTAATTTCCATGAAGGGGATTTGTACTATTGGCTTTTAACATATAATTCCTTAGTCTACTGTGCCCTTTAGCAGGCTTACGCACGAAAAGGAGGATGAAAGATATGCTGGTCTTGGGCAATGCTGGCCTCTGGCATGCATCCCAAATGCGTACGAGCAATAACACGGCACTTATTCTATATTACCCACATCCTAGCCTCACAATGCATTAAATATACAAAATACATACATCAAATCCTGCGTGAACGTCCTATACATTATACGCGACTGCATTACTGGTTTATAATCCAGGAGCTTGGAATGCGTACGAGCAATAACAGGGCATTTATTCTATATTCCCACATCCCAGCCTCACAATGCATTAAATATACAAAATACATACATCAAATCCTGCGTGAACGTCCCATATATTATACGCGACTGCATTACTGGTTTATAATCCAGGAGCTTGGAATGCGTACGAGCAATGGCAGGAATTCGGAGCGCGGGAA
>NW_025938213.1:0-4878 GCF_000764305.2 Hyalella azteca | reverse complement strand
TGGTCGTGAGACCGGCCACGAGTCCGGCCGTAAATTCACCCGCGACGTCATAGGTTTCTTAGTGCTGAAACAGTTAAAACAGCTGAAAAAACATATTGGTTCACTAAATGGGGTTCTAATTGTGAAATACATATTTGTGTTTAATCATTATCTTCTAAAATTTCAGCGTACTAAATTTCAAGAAAGAGTCGTATGTCTGTGGGGGGGCGATAGGAATTCACTAGGGAGCCATAGGGGGCGCCAGCCTGAAAAAGTTTGGGAACCACTGATCTAGAGTATCACGAGTTCTAGAGTACCAGCCCTTCTACTAGTGTAACAGGAGTTCTGCAGTTACGAACCTCTAGAATATCCGGCTTCCAAGAGTAGCAGGCCTTGTCGAGAAGCTGATCTTCGCGAATGCCTATCTTCCACAACCGACCTTCTAGAAGGCTAAAGCTTGCAGAATACTTTACCTTCTAGAAATGTAAGTTATTTCAGGTAATAGGCTTTTGCTAAATATATTGATGCTGCTGCTGACACAGCTGCTGCTGCTGCTACTGCATTGCTGTTGCTGCTACATTATTACTACGTACTGTTGTTGCTGCAGTGCCGTTGCTACTGCTACATTACTATTACTGCTGTTACTTTGCTGTTGCTGCTGCCACTCCGCTGTAGTTTCTGTTACTACTTTGCTGTTGTTGTTTATGATGAGTTTAGGACTTCATAGTCCACAGTCACTCTGATGCGCCGCCTTCGTCTTTCACCGTCACCAAGTTGAGAGGCGAGTCCTCGGTTTCAAGAGTAACGTTGAATCTGTTCCGTCTATCTGCTCTCCTTCGGGCCAGCTGATGCAAAATGCTGATGCTTGTCACTTGCTGAGGGTAGTTTCCCATAACCGGACCATCCGGAATCTTGAATGTTGCAACGGTGAACTCCTCTCCACTCAGCACTTTTGGCAAGGCATTAAAAAATCTCGGTCCTGCCACGGACAGTGATCCCTCACGAAGAGTCTGTACTCTGCCCGCGGCTCGGTTATTAAATGGTGGAATCATACACAGTCTCCGTCTCCTTTTGTTGTGATATGTCACTATTTTGGAGATCTTACTTTCAAAGTTGGGAGGCAGTCCGGTTATCATCTTCCAAGTGTACGTGAAGGTCCGCTGGACTGACTCCAGTTTCCACTGATTCAAACTGTGCTCCCAGTAACTCACACATGCACTGGTCATCTCTAATTAGAACATCGTTATCTACCTACTGCTACTTTGCGGTTGTTGCTGTTATTTTGCTGTTGTTGCTGTTACTGCTTTGCTGTTGTTGCTGCTGCTGTTTCGCTGTTGTTGCTGTTACTACTTTGCTGTTGTTGCTTCTAACTGTGCTGTTGTTGTTGCTGTTGCTGCTGCTCTCCGATTTCCGGCTTTCTTCAATGCCTTCCTTGTCGACGCTTCGTTTGGCTCATTAGGTCTGCTTGGCATCTGCTGCACGCGGTGTCCACCACTCACCACTGGTGGGTACCCACCACCAGTTCTACTGCTCACCACCATCCGTCCTTATGACCTTATGATGAGTTCGGGACTTCCTAGTCTCCGGTCGCGCTGATGCGCCGCCTTCGTCGTCCTTCGTCTCCGAGTCGTCGCTAGGCAGGTCACCCCGCTCTCGGGTCCGGGATACCAGGACCCGGGGGTCCTAAGCAGCAGACGGATGCCTCGCACCCCCTGGTGCGACGTCTTCTCCGCTTGTCGTCCCTTTAACGTCGGTCGGTAGTTCACCCTTGCAACATTCAAGAGACGACTGGACAAGTGGTTGAGAAAGATCCCGGACTGTCCAGTAATGGGAAACTACCCTCAGCAAGTGACATCCTTATGACCTTATGATGAGTTCGGGACTTCCTAGTCTTCGGTCACGCTGATGCGCCGCCTTCGTCGTCCTCCGACTCAGAGTAGTCACTATAGGCAGGTCACCCCGCCCTCGGGTTCCGGATACCGGGACCCGAGGGTCCTCAGCAGCAGACGGATACCTCGCACCCCCTGGTGCGACGTCTTCTCAGCTTGTCGTCCCTTTAACGTCGGTCGGTAGCTCGACCTCCGTAAACGTTAACGTCGGTAGCTCCGACGTAAACGTTATTTGCCCTCAGTTTGGCTAGCTGATGCAAGATGGTAATTGTAGTGAAGCAGAGAAAGAATATCTGGGATTAATTGTGGTCAAGAACAAGTCCAGTCGTTTCTTCTAAGTCCCTTATGTAAACTCAACCCATCCGGCTCACCGTCTCAACTGCTAGGGTCTTGAGGGATCTTTTAAAAACCCATGGTCTTATGCAGAAACTGAATTCAAACGGCGGATAAATAGAGTATAAGAAACTGATAAATAGAGTATTTTTTCAGTCTACCTTTTCCATNGAGTGTTATAGTTCATGAGCCTAAATTTCTGTGATGCCTCTACCAGCTTCTCCATCTCGCTGGTCCTTGATGTGTACTATAAACTGCTTCTAACATACGCAATGAGCGAACCTGTCCCATTTCCCAAATTAAAATTTTTGCACTTTAAATTTCTGATGCCTATAGATTGGTAGCATTACTCGATAGATAGGGTGGAACGATTGGGCTCTGAAAAGAGTGATTATCGACAACACTTCTCGTTACCAAGCCTGAGCCATATATATCCACCTCATTCGTTGCATGTCTGCCTCTTGTTGCCACGGTCGTTTTGTAGTCACCGTACGTGGCTACGGTGCTCATTACTACAAGGCCACGAGCGCGTTGGTTCTCCATAATGACTCTGCCGTCCGATGTCAGGTCTAATTATTCTAAGTAATTAGACTAATTATTCTAATTATTATAATTAAACTAATTGTCTAATTTATTCTTTAACTCTGTATATCAATAATGATGGTAATCACTTCAAATTTGGTTCCGTTTAATTGCATGTTGTTCAGTTTTGCCTGGCTACTGTGGACAAATCTCCCTGCTACCTCACACAGTCGAGTCTATCTAAATTAGCACAACGGTGTCGTCCGCAAATGATGATGTGGATGCGTGGCTCAGTCCTCATCTATGTCATCGATGTGGACGAAAAGGAAAACCGTTGCAAGCGCTTCTGGCGTACCAGTTTTCATCCTCGTTTCTCTTGTATTTGGGCCACCAACTACTACGGCTTGTACCCCGTCAAAAAGTTACGAATCCATGCCAACAAATCTCCTGTTCTCAGATGCCTCAGCTTTATTAAGAGCTCTCTGTGATTTAGATAAGAGCCTTCGCAAAATCCAAATGTCATCTATGTCGACGTCAGCCTTGAGGCTGCAAAACGGTTGTAATGGTCCAGCAACTGTGACTAGTGATGCAATTTTAGAAACCGTTTGTTTTTAAAGGAGAAACGTTTTTTTCTGTTAGAAAAGATGCCGCAATTAACAGCCATTTATTTTCATTTAATTTAGTTTTCACCTTAAAACTTAAATTAATACCTATTCTTTAATTATTATAGTATTGTTATCAACATTATATATTTATATGATAAGTATTATATTAGAGACCTGGATTTCTTATTGAAATGAAATTAGGATTTCAATGAAATTAGGATATATATATTTTTAATATTCCTAATATTATCGGAAACTAATTGAAGATGGTAAAAGATGGGCGTGACAGATCTAGCAACTGAAATGAGCAAATTGGAATAAATTTGATGATCACTGAGTCAATCATCGTCACTGCCATTTTCGACTACTGTTCAAAAATTCAGCGTTCATGAATTCATGATTCTCACAACGAAAGTAGTAATTAAGAAGTAAGTTTAATGTGATTGCCATTTGCACTGACAATGCCTCTATACATGAAGAAAACATGGGGAATTAAAGCTTGATGCAATTGAAGTTAGAATGTGAATGTCGATGGGCAAATGAGACCTCAGGCCAACCTTCGCGTCAGTCAGACACGCAGCTAATAGTTAAATTGAAGAGCACAATCGGTGCACCTACCAGAAAAAAAAATAATTTGATTAAGAAGATAAGAATTTCCTCAGACATCCTAATTATGTACGTAACCCTATTTTAAAATCCTAAAGTGCTAAGATACGTAAAAAAATTTGCATACTTCCTAAAACAGGCAATGAAGTATACATATCTGTTAAGACTAGTGTTCGTTTCTCTTCATTCACAATATAATGGTTATAATCATGAGCCTCTCTCATACACCTCACACTGCGTCGTTACCTTCTTCAGTTTCCTTCACATCATCACACGTACAGCGCACCCCTCTTATATCCTCGCATTTCCCCTGCTGCGCCCAGTGTTGTGGTGTTGTACGTATATAGTTCCGTATTTCTGAACGCAGGGTTGTATTGCTGCACAGGGCTGTATTGCTGCACGAAATGCTATAATGCTGCACGCAATGCTATAATGCTGCACGCAATGCTGTACAGAGTGCTGTACGTATTGCTGCACGAAATGCTATAATGCTGCACGCAATGCTGTACAGAGTGCTGTATTGCTGCACGTAGATCGTAAGTTCATCAGCCAATCATTGACGGCCTTTCAAGCAAAATCCACCAATCATAGACAAGAAAATAGAGCGTAAGTACATACGTTCACTTAGCGAGTTTTGAAAGTATGGCCCCACTGGACGCTGCCTCGCTCTCGTTGCGTGGCGCTGACGTATTGATACAAAATTAAATTTTTGTTGCTTATCTGACGTTGTTCTAATATTGATGCCGAAGACGCGACTATTGAATGTAGTGTTGCAACTTCGTGAACGCGATTTGTGAAAAGGACAACAAAATGTCCACTTCCGAGGTGGGCAATTGAAAAGTTGAAAAAAAACACTTGAGTAGTGGGTGATTCCACATACAGTGATGGGTAATTCCACATTCAGTGATGGGTAATTCCACATACAGTGATGGGTAATTCCACAT
>NW_025938212.1:0-356 GCF_000764305.2 Hyalella azteca | reverse complement strand
TAATTAAATTAATCTTTGCGAATCCCACAAGGTCAAACTGTATAAACGATAGCTTTCATTCAGTCCCAAGATCCCAGCTATCCATTATTAAAAAAAATACTCGTATTAAAATTAAGATGACAAGCTTTTTAATTAAAGTATATACAATGTACCTACGAATCTTTCGATAAAGAAAATTCTGTAATCGCAATTTTTCACATGTACGCTTCACGTAATCTTTCTGTTAAGACCTTCAGTCGTCCGACCGAAATTTACCTGGAGACAAATTGTCATTCGTAGTTCAAACCTCTTTAGTGGCGAAATACTTCGGTGAGTTTAGTGCTGCAATTTATTAGTCTTTCATTATTGATTCTGAT
>NW_025938211.1:0-913 GCF_000764305.2 Hyalella azteca | reverse complement strand
GAGGTGCCACTTTTTACACTAAGTGCAGTGCAGTGGTGCCACTTTTTAACAAAGTGCAGTGCTGAGGTGCCACTTTTTACACTAAGTGCAGTGCAGTGGTGCCACTTTTTACACTAAGTGCAGTGCAGTGGGGCCGCTTTTTACACTAAGTGCAGTGCAGAGGTGCCACTTTTTACACAAAGTGCTGTCCAGAGGTGCCACTTTTTACACTAAATGCAGTGCAGAGGTGCCACTTTTTTACTCAGAGACGAGTTTGCGGCACAAAGTTTTGCAGGCAATTAAGTTTGTCAAGAGTTTGTGACACCGGAGTCTTCTCTCTAGAGCCGGGCCGAGGCGTGCTGTCAGGGAAATGAAGAAGTCATTTTGTCCAAACAGTGACATACTGTCTCACCCACAACACGAGCAAAGAGCGGACGCATCACTGATACGCGCTTTTGCCTGGCTAAACTGGGTCAGGATGACCCGCACAAGGGCAAAAGTGCACCACGATTTGGACTAGGTCCTCTCCATTTCTTTGAGTGCGCATTGCGCAAGGGAACTCTGCTGTGATCCGCTAACTTTGCCAGGAGGAAAAAATCACCTACAGCTTCTGGACATAGTCATTGTAAGCCCTCTATTGACAAATGACGTTGAAATAACGTTTAATTCACGTTAATTCAACGTCACACGCCGTTTTCTGCACGTCTAGGCAAATGATGTTGAAACTACGTTGATTCCTAGTTGGCTAATGGCTATGTATTCTGACTATCACTAAATAGTTTTCAATCGCACGAACTGTTATAATGTAAGTAGGTTTCGTCGAAATTCAAAATTACACGAGCAATTTTCGAAACGATTATGCTCAATCTAACGTCTATGAAAAAAGTGGAATATAAGTGAATGTGTCGCAAAGCCGAAAAATTTATGTCCATCT
>NW_025938210.1:0-790 GCF_000764305.2 Hyalella azteca | reverse complement strand
GAGCGTTTGGTTCCCAAAAAGGCACCACCCTGGCCGATCCAACCGGTCACCTCTGCCCAGGACATCTCCTTTACCTGTAAAATACATAGGTAAG
This sequence comes from Hyalella azteca, assembly GCF_000764305.2. Classification (NCBI taxonomy): domain Eukaryota; kingdom Metazoa; phylum Arthropoda; class Malacostraca; order Amphipoda; family Hyalellidae; genus Hyalella; species Hyalella azteca. The sequence goes on along the minus strand of NW_025938210.1, from coordinate 696 downwards.
AAGTCAACGAGATGACAAATTTCTCAGAGCAACTAGTATCAATTAACAAGAAATGCTGAAATCATATTCAGTTTAAAGTTTAAACCACCAATTGCTTGCAAATTGATAAACTACGTTCTTAAACACAGCAAAAAAACGCATAGAAGATAAACATAATATATATATAAATATATATAAATTAAATGTTACGCTGGATTTAAAGAAGAAGTCGTAATTTCACTCTTCCAGTTCAAGTGCATGCATGCTCCCAGCAAAGGTCGATCAATCATTACAGTGAAAAAAAAATCCGGTAGTGTATAGACAATTAATCACCTCAATTTATAGTTATCTATATTAATTTCAATCTAATATTAACAGACAAACGATCCGCAGTAGAGGGCTCAATTAACTCAAATAAAATAATTTACACATGCTGTCTCTCATTTCAATTTTTCAGCAACAAAAAATTCATATACTACATAACATAATTACTATACGGGAAAAACTTCCTATACTACATAACATAATAGCTATACGGGGTTACTAGCAAAACTCTTTGAAATGATAATGTTGAAATAAATGAAAGTGGCCGGTCGCCCCGTGAAAATAAACTGTTTCGCCGTTTTATCAGATGTTTTACGGATTTCTAGTGTTAAATTAGAATAAAAACGGCGACACGGTGTTTCTTTTCACGTGCCGATCGGCCACTGAAACGCC
>NW_025938209.1:0-353 GCF_000764305.2 Hyalella azteca | reverse complement strand
TTTGGTAAAGACTTCTAAAAACTTTTAAAAACTTATGCACGATGTTTGCGAGTGTCAAGTTACTTATTTCGATGTTCGTATTAGTAAGAAAAAATATAACTCAGTATACTCACTGCAGTGAGTGTCAGAGAGTGCATTTTCTCGTCGACGAAAACGTGAAGTCACGGACAGACAGACGGACATGACGAGCATAATAGCCATTTTTTTCCATAAATGAAAAAAATGCGCTAAAAGTACAGGTTCTGAATTTTTTCTGCAAAAAAATCTACTTAATAGTCATATTTTTGCACCGACGTGTTTTATTTATGTGGGTAACATTTAAATTAACGGGAAACTGGTTTGTACTGTTTGTT
>NW_025938208.1:0-398 GCF_000764305.2 Hyalella azteca | reverse complement strand
ATTCAGTTTATATATACAAATGGAAATGTTGCTTCTATTTCAGAATCTGTTCTTGGATACACTTGTGAAAACTAAACTTCTATAGTCAATGGGTCTTTGAAACAACAAAATACTTAGATTTTAAATATTTAGAAGAGTGGGACAATCAAAAAATTCTTTAAGAAATACCGTCAACCGGGGCTACTCGGGACAGGCGGGGCTACTCGGGACAGGCGGGGCTACTCGGGACAGGCCTATGACACGGCATAACACTGTTGTAGTAGCGAAACTAATTGGAATATCGCAAAACTAAAAATAGTGGCGTAAACGTAACAATTTTCCTATCTATCTAGTATAAAGGAAGTCGAAAAATACTACATTTACTTGCTTTGAAAAATTCCTGAAAAAAAATGGTGAAA
>NW_025938207.1:0-11807 GCF_000764305.2 Hyalella azteca | reverse complement strand
CGTAATGACGTCGCGTAAATTCTACTTGCGTTGCTGAATAATGCGGCCGGAGAACATGTCACTGTGAATATCTCTTGGGTCGAAAAGTGCCATGAAAAAGTGGCATGTCGAAAGTGACATGTATTGGGAACATGTCACTTTCTGAACCTTCTCAATCTGTTGTGTGCCATGAAGTTGAATAGTGTGACATGACTATGTGTGAGAGTGTATTCGAAATACTCGGTTCCACTTCTGGTGGTTTGTATTTAACGATTTTGGGATCGCGGCATATTTTTTTGGAATTGCGGCATATTAAACCATGTCCTAATTACGTGTACAGTTCTTCTCCTCTTGAAATTGTAAATTGAAAGGATTTAAGTTTCGTTTGATGTTTTCTCGCTACTTAGGTTTCAATCTATTATGTGCATATGTAGATTTTCTCTGCTGATTTTAATTACATGCCATAAAATTTTCGAATTGATGATGGAGTTGGCTAAAACTTTGTTAATGAAGATATTGTGAATATACTAAAAATTGAAACCTTAGTGAACATGCGATTTAAGCAAACTATTTTGAAATAAGACCTAAAACCTGTTGAACGCTTTAAATTAAACTCTGAATAGGCGTTCCATTGCCGCCTTTGATAACTTGGAAGAGTGCAAACTGCTGTTCGCTGCTGGGTTGATTTGATGACCTGCAGCCCCACACGCGACGCTGACGTCAGCCCCCGTCACGGCTGACGTCGCTACCGGGTTTCCCATGCTGCGGCTGACGCAAGCACCGGCCGCGGCTAACGACGTTGCTGGGTTTCCAGGCTGCGGCTGACGCAATCCTCTGCCGCGACAGACGTCGCCGCCGGGTTTTTCAGGCCGTAGCTGACGAAATCCCTTGCCTCGGCTGACGACGCTGCTGGATTTCCAGGCTGCGGCTGACGCAATCCTCTGCCGCGACAGACGTCGCCGCCGGGTTTTTCAGGCCGTAGCTGACGAAATCCACTGCCTCGGCTGACGACGCTGCCGGGTTTCCAGGCTGCGGCGACGCAAGCCTTTGCCGCGGCTGACGTCAACTGCCGGATTTTCAGGCTGCGGCTGGCGCAAGCCCTTGCTGCGGCTGACATCGCTGCACGGTTTTCAGGCCGTTGCTGACCCAAACACCGGCCGCAGCTGGTGATGCTCTCGGGTTTTTAGGCTGCGGCTGACGCAAGCCCCTACGCGGCTGACGTCAGCTGCCGGGTTTCCAGGCTGAGGGAGCGGAACGTTCGGAGCGACGCTCGACTACCGGTGGCTGATGCAACGCTGGGGCGATGGTCTGGAAAAATAGCAGGATAGAGAAAAAACAAATAGCGAGAAAAGTAAGAACTCTCTAAGGCTCTGTTAACAATGAGCTTCAAGATAAATAACATTTATAAAGTGCCCATGGAGCGTCAAACGTAAAGATTCGAATAGTAAGTTTGATTTGAAAATCATAATAGGAAAATTTCGATGAACTTGAGACACCCATGTGTACCTCAGGTGCATCGGCCAATGCCAGCATCATCTCTTTTCAAGTGCAAGTTTTAGGTTCGTTAAGTTCAAATGAAACGTGCACATGAGAACATATTCAAGTGATGGGAGTTGATTTAAAAAAAAAAATTCTCGTGCCTTCTTTCTAGGATAAAATTTCATTTGAAAATACTCTTAAACCTCGAAATGGTAGATTTTTTCAAACGATAATACAGCTGAACAGTTTACGACATTTTGACTGGGATTTAAAAAAAATCTATGTATTTGATCGCGTTTGTAATTATGACAAGACTTTTATTTACCAGAGGCCACATCATTACATCGGGAATTTTAATACAATATTTTGTAAGGGAAATCACTAATTACTGTCATCGAGCCGGACCAGGGACTGGTCCCTATAGGGACTGGTCCCCTAAGTTGTAAGTCACCTAAACTCCACTTGTAAATGAGAAAGAAATCTGAATTTTTTCGTTATTGTCCGACTATTTACTTACAATCTGTTGACAGTCACAAAAAGTATGTAATATCTTGATTAAAACAGTAATACCGTTAGGATGAGAAAAAAATTCGAAACTTTGCATATTAATTTTCATGCATTGTGCAACCTCTGCACTCTTTTTGAGATGTTACAAACCAAAAACTAGTCATAAACTAGCAAGCTCATATGTGGACTGAAGATACCGAATACTAGCAGTTCTGATAGAGGTATTTTGGAAGAGATGATGGGACATAAACGCGTAAATTACGGGGGATCGGCCGTGATCCACAAATTTAACTCTTATATAAGCCATGGAGCGTACACTCAGCCTCAGCATGCAATAACTTTACTCAACAGAGATAGAAGCCGCAGTCTACGCTGGAACACCGTAATCCACACCAGTGATACACTGCTTAATGATAATTGCTCCGTAGGTCGTCAGCCGAAACTTCAGCATGCTCGCTCATAAGCAGGCAGTTCCGCATTTGGCTGTACCTACTCCGGCCTAACGTCTTTTGACCCAACATGTTTACGTTGCCCCGACTCACAACTTGGTTACTTGGTTAAGATGAGGCGCGTCACCGTCTTGAGTATTGGCGCCCCTACTCACAACCTTCTAGCAGCCAATGACTGGCTCTACCTTCTCACTTGCCACTCCTCTCTAACATCCAGAAGTCAATGAGGTTAGGTTTGAGTTTTGACTGCTCAGCTTCGTCTTCGCGTAGTGAAATGTTGCAACGCGTGTAAGATACACCAGAAAAGGTTAGGCAAGAATAAGTGTGGCCAGATGCAGTATGACCACGCTTAACTTGGGCATTATCATGCTGTGGTTGTGGACAATGGACAGTCGACGTTATGGCTTTAAGAACTAGACTTCATAGGCTGCTATTCCCTCAATGTTCTTACCCACGGAAACGAATGTGATTAAAGTGATTAAATAGAATGTGTGTTGAGGCTTCTCGTACACATCTGATTCCATCCCTTAATGCTGTAATAGGAGGTGTCGTCATTAGCCAACGTCATTCACTAGACAGAACGATTATAGACTAAAGCCCGGTCCACACGCTCAGTTTTACACAACGATTTGTCTGCGCAGTTCTAATCGTTGCAGATAAAACGTTGCGTGTGGATGGGAAAACTGTTTCAGCACGTATCGTCATATAACTCGGGAATGAAGGTGAAATTCCAAAAATGTTCACGAGCTAAACATCACCGTTAAGTCCTAATGAATACGTGTATCAAGTTTTATCGAGCTAGCTACGTTCATTACTTCGGGAGATATTCCATGCTCGCCGAATTTGGGGAGACCGGCCGTAAATTTATCCGAGACGTCTCCATGGCGAGATCGCGCAAAACTGAGCAAACTACTCAGATAAGTCGGTACCGTGTGGACGCTCTAAAAATTGCAACGATTTCATACCGACTTAAAACTGCGCAGACAAATCGTTGTGAAAACTGAACGTGTGGACCGGGCTTTACGACACTACGCAACCTTTGAATTCGCTTTTGTTTCGTTTAGATTATTACCTATTTGAAATTTACCCCAGTTCCTCCGATGATTCGGTGAGCTAATTTAGTTTAATCTATTTCTTTTGTATGTTATTATTCTTGAACCATATTGTTGAATACCACGTTATTCGTTTATCTCGCATTACAAAATTGTCGTTCTTTTATGTGCAGAAACTCACCATCAATAAACGTGATAAAAGTGTCGAATCATCTCATTTTCACGAAACTTTGGGGAAACCTTTATAATGTGATTAAATCACGTCACGAAAAGTACAAGAATCGGCAACAGGCCATGGGCCTATTTCTTCAGTGCCGACACTTCTATTCTATTCTAAAGTGTGAAGTTGGGCGAAGCTGACCTCCGCCATGCACCCCGTGAGCCATTCATTGGTTGCAAGAAGGGTGAGAGTCGGGGTAGCGTAAATAGGTCTAAAGACGGTAGACCGGAGTAGGTGCAGCCGGATGCGGAACTGCCTGCAGCTTATGAGCAAGCATAGTTTAGTTATGGCTGAAGACCCACGGCATTATTGTCTTTAAGCAGTGTGTCACTGGTTTTGATAACTGTGTTCCAGTGTATTCTGCGGCTGAGTAAACTTATCCCATAACTGAGGCTGGGTTTCGGCTTCAAGGCTTATTTAAGAATATATATTTAATATATATATTCTCAATAACAAGCCTTGGAAGAACTACAGAAGATTCTTCTAAAACAGATAACCAGAATGCGGCCAGTCTCAATGTTTTATCAACAGGTTTGGGAGAAAAAGGGAAAAAATATTCATGGTACAAGGTCGGCCAACTAGCACCTGCGCCTAAAGTCCTCATGGAAAAAGCCCTCAGTGATAATACTTTGGATTACGATGAAGATGAACCTGATTACGAAATTGACGAGGGGGTCTTTACGTCCATTGGCGACATGGGAAAAGCTCTACGTCAAGTCTGGGATTCTTTCAGCAAAAGGATGGACGGAATCGAGCGTCATGTTAAGTCTCCCAATGCCAACGGGGGCTCCGCCCCCGGCTGGAACAGTGGCTGCTGGCTTACGGTGCCTATAGTATAAGCACTTGAGTTCAAATGTTAATCTACTCAGTGGCATGCTTGTGCACGGGAAAAATATGAAAGCGATGACGGTATTGGGCAAAGCTGGCCTCTAACGTGCAGCCCGTTTCAAAAACCTCACACTCAGAATTTGCCGCACTGTGACGCCGCAAGATTTCCATGCGACTTTTCTTTTCGCTTCGAGTCACCGACATGTGGAACAGCCTCCCTGATAGCATCGTTGGCGCTCCGAGTATGAACGCATTCAAGAACAGACTAGACGAAGCTATGCAGGAGCATATGTTCAGTCTTGAAATGCCTAGCACCTTACGGACCTGGCAATAAGTCCAGCAGCTATCTCAAACAATCGTCAGTCATGGAAAGATCCGGTTCAAAAGGATCCCATGTGAAATCGTGTCACGAAAAGTACAAGAATCGGCATCAGTCCTTGGGCCTATTTCTTCAATGCCGGCACTTCTATTCTTTTTTTTTAACAGAAGAAAAGGCATAGACTGATAGAGAGAAATAAGGAGATGGAGAGAGGTTAGGAAAAGAGAAATAAGTCGGACACCGTCAGAGATTACGCTAGATCAGAGCTTGCCACTGTGTGGAGTGGCCCATTGGTGAGAAATCGAATGATGGGAAACCTGGCGGAATTCAGTCTTAAAATGCCTATAATTTGCTAGGCATTTTAAGACTGAACATATGCTCCTGCATAGCTTCGTCTAGTCTGTTTTTGAAGATGTTCATACTCGGAGCTGCAACGATGCTATCAGGGAGGCTGTTCCACATGTCGGTGACTCGAAGCGAGAAGAAATGTTGTCGCATGGATGTGCTCCAACGCTGTTTTTCATTTATTCTTGTTGGGGGCAGAATAAGTTTGCGTCAGTAGGTGTGATGTAAAGTTTTTGAGTGGTAGGATAGTATTTCCCTCTCTTTATACAGTATTTATTAGTTCTTTCACGAGAGCAACCTTCGCTCTCATTCTGTATTATACACTCTACTAGATTAGCACTAGTATTTAACACTTTTGGGACGAATTTTCAGAAGTTATGCTTCCTTAAACTGTGACTAATTTTTTATAAGAAAACATTAGGATAACAAGAAAACCTATAAAAATTGTACTCAAATTTCTATCTGGAGTATTTACTCAAGCCGTGTGATACCTTGCTTACCATATAAACACTGAATGCAATAGACGAAATGAAGTAAGGTATAAATGATGCAATGTTTACAGTTGTGGTCTGGCTTATCTCATCTTGAATTTACGATACAGGAAGGCGGCTTTGGTAAGTCTTGTCGGTGGGTGACTTAATGAATCATGATAAATTAATTTTTTAGCTGTCTAAAATCAATTTATTTGGTATTGTACTATTTTTTGGACGATTAACGTATGGATAAGATATACAATATACTGTAAAATCGGTAAGTGCACCGAGTCATCACACATTCATTCACATCCGAGTCATCAACATTCAAGTCCAAACCAAACTCAGTTTGGGTCAAAGTCGTAATGAGATAAGACTGGAAAAACTGATACTATTTACAGACTTTTAATGAAATTTTGGCATAACATAGGTTGAGGATGTAAAGTGCCAACTTCATTGCCGCGAAGTCAGACACGTGAAGGTACGATGGTACGATCAAGGTAGACGGCAGTAGCCAGTTAGGCTATGCTTCTCAAGTTCTCCATAAGTAGGTTACATAGGTAATTACAAATTGCAATGTACGATTGATTTGGCCAATGCTGGCACATGTTTGGCAAAGACTTAGTCATTTAAATAATAGATCTAAATGCCTGTTTAACTTTAAGGGCTGAATTCCCATTCCCTTAAAAGTGCATGTGTAAAACTAAAAGATAATTTAATGGGTGATTTTCTAAATGACTGATCTAAATGCCTGTTTGAGGGCTGAATTCCCTTTAAAATTATATGTGTAAAACTAAAAGATCATTTAAAAGGTGATTTTTTAAAATTGCTGGCAAAAATTTGCTATTTTATTACCACAATTTTATTCTTTTTGCTTTGTGTCCATCTGTCTGACCTCAAAAATTCAAACCCTAATTTAGAGCACTGTAAAATGGGTAACTTAGACTACTTTTTAAATGATGCCATTTTTTTACTAGCTAAATTAAACTTAAATTGAAACATGCAAAATACAGGTCAATACTCTAGGTTCACTCACCATAAATTGCTGGCTCCTGCCTCTCATAGTTTTTATGTAATTTAAAAAAAAAGTGATGGTCTTTGTTACCCCCAGCTCTGAGCTCTCAGGGTATCTTAGACTGGGTAGTAACATCAATTATATTTTTTGGTAAATTGGTAAAATAACTCCAAATAATTCCAGGTTGGAACTTAGACTACCTAATGTCAGCCATGAATGGGTAATATTGATCGACTTGGAAATTAAGCAAAAATTACCATATATAAAACTGTAGAGTCTGAAACATAAAGAAAAAACATTAATAGGTGTATCAAACATGTAATATGTTATATATGGTGATTTTAAATTAATTTCCAAGCTGGTCTATGTTACCCCGTCAGGGCTGACATTAGGTGGTCTAAGTTCCCCCATTGAGGCCTTTTAGGGCAGTGCCCCCATTTGCAAACTATGAGACTTTCCTAAAATTTATCATTTGCATATGAACTAGAAAATTTGTACTACAATGCATCAAAACCTGGAGTTATTTTGCCAAAAAATAAAAAAAATTGGAGGGGGTACTCCGACAGGCTTTAAATAATACGTAGCTCTTTTTTGTTGGTCACATTCTTAATTTTTTAACCTATTAGATATGCAAACTTTTTAAATCTTTCTATTGTGTTACGCAGCCTAAGTATTAGGCCTTTAATGCCCTTTGACAGAATTTTTCTGTGTCAAATAATTTTTGAGTTTTGGGGGTTTTTGTTGAAAAAACGAACCGTGGTCTAAGTTACCTTGGGAGTCTAAGTTACCCCATTTTACGGTATTACTGCAGATTTGCCACCATTCAGGCATGAATATGTCCAGTTGTCCACCTGCTGAGCAGCAACATTAGCCATCAAAGCTTTTCCTTAATCCCATCATTTTGTGGCCATTAGGATCCCATTCAATGTATTATCTCTTGTTTAATTGTTAAGATAAGTGAATGATTGGGCTGCAAAAATCGAAATTTATTGAAACTATGTTACTTTAAGCAGTAAAATCTTAGTAATCAGTGTAATTATTCCAATCTTCTTCCCAGAAATACCTAAATCTTCAAGACTTCTTGTCAGTAATACTTGTAAAGAGGTATATTGGAAATGTCAGCAATGTGTTTGAAGACATAAATTTTGATGCTAATGTCTTGCCAAAGTTACAGATATTTACTCAAAATCTATACATTGGATGAAAGAATTAGAGAGTAATGGAAGAATTAAATTGTACATTTCCCAAAAATTTGCTTACAATTTTAAACTGATTAGGTGACCAGGTTAAGGTATGAAAATTAGTAAAAAAATGTTATAGAGTATAGGCTTTTGCTAAGGAAACTTTTCTTTCAATTGGCGCATTGTTATTGTACATACGCTGCTAATTTTTAATTCAATTGCAGTTTCCTTTTTTTCACAAAAACAATGACATTGCCAAAAGCAGATGTGAGACTGCTATGTAGCTTAGATTAAATAGGTGGATCAAAATTCTAGTTCTTTATATATATTTTTACATTGCAAAATTATTATAAATGACACATGGAATCTCCATTTGATGTTATAATAATCTTAATTCTCAATGAAAACTAAAACAATTTACAACAAGGTCTAAATAGACTGGACCAACTTATACTTGGGCTTATTATTATGCATAATAATTAACCCATGGACCTTACCCCTTGTATATCTTACCCTTACCATTGTGTATTGTCCCTATTGTAATTATTGCTTTCTTCCAGATAGTTTGAAGGATGCTTCTTATTTAAAAATTTCAAGATGAGTCGTCGAAGTTTTCTTAATCGGTTCATCAACAAGAAATCTAAACATGTCAGTGATGTTGATGAGATCTCCACCCCTACTGACATCGCCCACAATATCCACGTCACGCGTGATCCAAAGACTGGCAAGCTTGCCGGCATCCCTGATGCTTGGAAGAAATATGTAGACTCCTCCATAAGGTGAGTGCTTTTGTTCCTGTGTACTTAATTGTTTCCTATAATTGATGCCCTGTAATTTTACTAATCTGAAGGCAATATATACAAGGGTTGGACAAAATAAGGGAAACACCTGACATTTGATATCTTCATTTTTTAACATGTTATAAACAATTATAATGCAACATATTTTCATGTTTTATTTGTTTATTGTTGCTTTTAATTGATATTTTATCCAAGCACAAATATTTTTAGTAAATTTTTGTGCCTTTACTAACCTATAAATGGCAAACTTCTCTGACTTTCAAAGAGTCCAAATTGTTGGTTCCCATATGGCAGGTGCTAGTGTGACAAACTCCCAGAATGCTTGACGTTTCTAGAATCTAGAGGTAGGTACTGTCTCAGAATTAATGACTGCTTTTAAAAGAGAAGGACAAACATCCTTAGCAAAGCACAGATATGGCCAAAAATCAAAGTTGTCTGAAAGAAACCATTAGTACCTAAATCAAATTGTTTGGGACAATCAAAAGACCACAGCTGTTGAAATTACTGCAGACCTCAATGGACACCCAAAGAACCAAGTTTCCATAAAGATTGTCTGCCAAGAGCTGCACAGATCTGGATTCTATGGTAGAGCTGCAATTAGGAAACCTATGGTTTCAAATTCAAATGCTTCAAAGCAATAAGAGTTGTGTAAAAACCTTCTGAATTGTTCCCTTGAGCAGTGTAAAATGTGATTTTCTTTGACCAATTGATTTTTTTCCAACCTCTGGCTGAGTTTACATTTGGAAACAGCCAAGAGTAATTTAATCCCAACTGCCTCCTCCCAACCATAGGACATGACTGGGGATATGTGATGTTCTGGGGTGCTATTTATTGGAAATTGGGTGACAGGGATTTCTCTTCACGGAGGCATTAACAGCCGTGACTATGTAGGAATTTTGGAGAAATAAGTTCATCTGCTGATTCAAGCACTTTTTATGTAGGGGAATGCCATCTTTGAAGATGATAAGGCCTAATTCATACAGCTGGAATCGTTAAACAATGGCATGAGGAACATTTTTAAAGAAGTTGAGCATCTCATTTGGCCACTACAATTACTACTAGACCTGTATATTACTTTTGAGCATTTATGGTTAATTTTAGAGATGCAAGTCAGAAGTTGATTCCTGCTGCCATTGTCTTTGAAAGAGCTGCAAGGAGTTTTTACTGAAGTCTTTACCATTTTAACTGAAGAATGGGTTATAATTTCTTTGAAGACAATTCTCAATTTTTATCAATCGATACCTTGGAGAATTGAGGCTGTAATTGCCTCAATTCTACAAATGTGGTCCTACATCATCCTAAAATATATTTTGTGGATTTCTCTGGTGGTTTCCTTATTTTGTCAAACCCCTGTATATAGATAGGTACATATTACATAGTGGTAATAGTAGAAAATACCAAAGCACTGATCCCAAAACTGATGCTTATGAACTTAATTGTTGTAAAGATATTGATGATCTTATATTAATATTAATCATTTGTTGTGAAGAGGATAATTTCAGCAATGAAGTAGTGATTCATTTTGTTGTGTTACCTGTTAGCATATTCCTTACATGCATATTATTGTCTATGTCTTGAACTTATTATGAGTCAAATATTAGTATTAGGTATGTAGCCTAGATTAATTTGGATGTTAATGCATCTCTGTTGTTGGTCTCATAGTTGTGCCTAGGAAGGCTAGATGGCTGAGGTGAGTTGTTGTTACCATTCCCTTTTTCTACAGATATCACATTTCCTGATTTCTATTAATACTTTTCAAGATTGCTACCACTCTGACTCATCTGTACATACCTATTGTGGACGCTGCAAATTCTTGGAATATTTCCAATTTTAAGCAAACTCTGCTTATTGTAATTTGAAGCTAAATTATTATTTCTTGCTTAATTGCATTTACATCTATCTTAAATTGTGGTATTTTGATTGACAAGTTATTAGTATTTTTTTTTAGCCATGTTCAACTTCTTTCTTAAGGTATATGGTACTGAGCAACTACCTTTTATCTGTAGGTAGTGCAATAGTTTATTGCCAGCTCTACTTCTCCCCAGCCATAATCTTCAGTTTTGACAGCTGCCACATGTCAATCCATGGAGTTGCAAAACTTTTTATTTTTTTTTGCAATTTTAACAAACCTAGCACAAAAATTTAACTAACAAAACTATTGGTGTCAGCTTTCAGTAATAAATCCCATAGGTAATTTTTTGGATTTTGAAATACAAATGAGTTGACAAAATTGAGTTTTATATAGGTATACTGGTATGTTTGCAGCGCTTTTAATAATTTGTGAGCATGGTTTTATTTATGCAATTATTTCTAGCTATTGTTGATGGACCTTCTCTTCTCTTAACCTCTGTTTGGTCGGCTAGCTTGTAGCCCTCAATCAGAACATTGACAAAACAAGAAGAGAATTGAATAATTATTATTGAAGACAGTTCCTTGCTGTTGCTCACTATTTCTTGGCTATTTCAATGAAAAAAATGCATCATTGTTCTTGTTACCAAATTGTCACTTTGCAACATGTAAATATCTGTTCAACACACACAAAAATAAATCTTTGTTCAATGTTATCTGTACCAGCTTACTTAACTATCCATAGAATTTTACCTTGCAAGCACACATGTCAATCTGCATGCCTGTATTGATCTCTTTGAGTATAGCTGAAATAAACTCTTAACTTTTGCCAATTTTCATTTGTCTTACTGAATTTGAGGTGCAGGTTACCCATATCTTGATGTCTGTTCAAGTCTAATACAATTCTGATAGTGTTTTTTAAACTGTTTAACTTTGAAAGTTAGCCCTGATTGCTGTACCGTACTAAACAGCATAAATTTAAGTATATTTTGCTCAAAATGTAGAACAAATTTCACTTTAATACTTTCATTTCTAATTGCAGCGAGCAGGAAATCCTGCACAACCCACAAGCTGCTGAATCTGCGGTGAAATTCTTTCAATATTCCTTAAAGAAAGGCCCTGATGACGTCAAGCATCTCTTCACCCCACAACACATCAAGGATGAGAGACAAGCAATTGAGTCCATACTTGACAGTCCATCTGAAGACAGAGGTGAGGTTCTAGTCTGTCATGGACAGTCCATCTGAAGACAGAGGTGAGGTTCTAGTCTGTCCTAGACAGTCCGTCTGAAGACAGAGGTGAGGTTCTAGTC
>NW_025938206.1:0-260 GCF_000764305.2 Hyalella azteca | reverse complement strand
AGCTGTCTCGGCCGACCAGTACAGGCAAGAGTTGATTCGTGATGAATATTGCGTTCTTGTGGATTAAAGCTCTTAATGAGTCGCTTCGAGTTTGACTTACAACAACGACAACCCGTGGCGATTAGGGGTTAACAAAAGCAGCACAGAAAAATACTTTATTTATTCATTTATTTGCAAATTCCAGGACTTTCCATAACCTGAAATGAAATTCCATGACTTTCCAGGCCTGTAAAGTGAAAAATCAAATTCCAGGACTTTCC
>NW_025938205.1:0-349 GCF_000764305.2 Hyalella azteca | reverse complement strand
TCAACATAAACACGCTTTAACACGAGATATATGATAAACGTAGTCGCCACCGATAATACTGAACGTTATTATGTATAGAAGTCGGAACTATCTTTTTCCGATATTTTGACGGTAAAATGAATTATATATTTTAATCCAGTTTAGCAATTTTTTAAGGCACAACATGGATATGGCCGCAGAAGCAACATCGATAGGGTAACGTGGGGCAGCGCGCCCCCCACTTTTTTTAGACTAAATTTTTGATGAAGTTTTATTTGATACGAGGTGGTTCTTTGTTTTGTTTAAAGGTGCAACTAATGAGGAATGTATGATGTGAATTAGACGCCTATAGAGTTATTCAATTTTTAAT
>NW_025938204.1:0-589 GCF_000764305.2 Hyalella azteca | reverse complement strand
AACAGAGCAGGATTCATTAGATGAGAACTCAGCCCGTTCATTTCCACAGTTTTCAAAGCATTTTATTCACGGAACTGATGTTCAGGCAACGAAAGTTAAGCCTTGTGATCGTCAAGAAGCGCGAAATTGCTGCTGAAGAAGGCAACGCTGGCCGAAAGGTGGATGGAACGACCAGTTAATTAAATTTATATGTGCCGACTGAAATGCTGCAGCTGAATTCTGTCTAGAATTAGGAGACGAAAAAATGTAATTCGTTTTTTGAATTTTTTCATATACTTGCATGCTAGGTTGTTAAATTGCTTCGCGTCGATAGATTTAATTCTCTACATACAGAAAAGAACTTTATTCTAAACGTTAGAATGATGACAGTGTCACCAATGATTGTCATTCTTTTTGTATTAATTACGAAAGTTTTGGGCGTAAAATTTGAATAAATCTGTCAATAAACGATATTAAAACTCCAGGAATTTAAAAGTAAAGAAAATAGCCAAAAAGTTCACCATTTCTTATAAGCGAAAACGTTTCGGAGTCCAGCTCCGTCGTCAGTTCAAAACATAGAACACAGGTACAAACAATTAGTAACCTAAAA
>NW_025938203.1:0-624 GCF_000764305.2 Hyalella azteca | reverse complement strand
TTTTGTGGCTCAAAATGATGACTCGGCAGATTATTTTCATTCTCTCGTTTGATAAGTATAATGCAAAAAAAATCATTGAAATTTCACATTCGCGAAGAAGGCATCGTGTAAATATTGGGCTCAACAATTAAGGGCTGATTTCACACCATTAAATAATTATGGACATACTCTAATTTTAAATGATTGAAAGGTGAAATAAGATTTATTCCCCGCGAGTGATATGTTGAAGGAAAATTGAAATTACGGTCTCATTAAAATACTCCTAAATTAGTTAGAAATCGATTTCGATTGAACCATGCAATGAAAATAAGATGAAGTAAATAAATCTAACTGGCTAATTTAGTGTTAAGTGACACGATGTGTGTGATGTGCAGCAGGCTAAACCTGCAGGTATTATCCAAACCGACAGGTCAACCTCGCGTATCAAATTACTTCATTAAAACAGAGTTACTCGATGTACAAGAGCACGCCATCTTTTATCTGAAACGGAGTTCTTAAGAACAGACCTGATTTAAATTAAAGTAGTATAGATATCATTTCAGCGCACAACAGTGGGACAAATCGATATCATATTTGTTCTTCATAAAATTATTTGAAATACAATGGCGGGTTCTTGGAAACCCA
>NW_025938202.1:0-6350 GCF_000764305.2 Hyalella azteca | reverse complement strand
TTTTTCTGATCAACTAAATATATTTTTTCTAGTCAAGAATACATTTTTTCATGTCAAGGACGAATTTTTTATCGCAAGGATATATTTTTCAAGTCGAGGATATATATTTTCATGAAGAGGAAATATTTTTTTCACGTCAGTGATCGATATTTTAAGCCAAGAATATGTTTTTTCAAGTTAAGGATATGATTTTTTAAGTTGTTAATAAATGAATGAATGAAATAATTGATATTACATTATTCTTATTTTGAACTGTAAAGTGTTGTTTCATCATTTTTAAACAGAAAATATGCAATTGTGGTAAAGGGACCAGGGGTGGGCGCCTTGCCCCAAGCCCATGGGCCCATGGCGCCACCCTTGGGGCAACGACCTCTTGAAACTTCTTACAAAATAGTGTTTCATTAAAAATTTAATAACTCTTTAGGAGTCTACTTCACGACATACATTCCTCATTAGTTGTAACTTTAAACAAAACAAAGAACTACGTCGTATCCATTAAAACTTCATCAAAAGTTTTGTTTCAAATAAGGGGAGGGAGGCCCGCTGCCCCAATTAATTACCCTACTGAAGTAGTTCCCGATTGTGAAGATTGAAAATTTATTTATTTGTCTTTTATATATTCTGGCAATGCATCAGCGACTATGGCTAAGCAATTGAAAGTTTTATTCACTAAATACCTTTCAATTGTTAATCTACACTCAGTGTTGGTGAATAATTTTAAATCAGCTCGAATACTCTTCCTCTTTTTATGCGTTCGTCCCAAGTTAATAGATAATGTTTTATGCAGTACGCATCTGCGTACGTCGGTATTATGACTTATATAGCAATTTTGAAACTAGAAAGGTGGCAATAAGGCAGCAGTTATGTAACGGCCGGAAACCTGCTCGTGCATCCCCACCTCCCTCTCTCAAAACCCCCCTTGTAATGCACGGCCTGGGGGGCGCAGCCGTAGGTCACTGATTTTACACTTGAATAAGCCTTGGAGCCAACGCCTAGCTTCACCATGCATTAACTATACTCAGCCTCAGAACTAGAAGCCGCTACGCTTGAACTCCGTAATCCAGACAAGCGACACACAGCCAAAAGATAATAGCGCCGTAGGTCTTCAGCCAATGCGTAAAGCATGCTCGCTCAGAAGCAGGCAGTACCCCATCCGGCTGTACCTACTCCGGCCTAACCTCTTCTGGCTATAACCTATTCAAGCTGTCCCGGCTCACAACCTTCTTGCAGCCAATGACTGGCTCTACAGCACACTTGGACAGCCTTTATAACATTTTGCAGCCAATGAGGTTAGGTTATGTCCGCTCAGGTTTGTTTTGGGCGGAGAAAGGTTGCAGCTTGTATAGGTTAGGCCTGAAGAGGTTAGGCCAGAGGAGGTTTGGCCAGATGCAGTATGACCATGTTTTCCTTTGGCAAGCTTATTTTGTGGCTGTGGACATCCGGTGCCATGGCTTTGAGCAATTGACTTCATAGGCCGTTATGCACTCTAGTGTTCTTGCCTATGGAAAGGAATTTGAATTAAGTGTGAAGTTTAGCAAAGCTGGCCTCCGGAATGCGCCCCGTGCGCGGCCATGCCGAGTATAGAGTAATATGTTCCCGTGCCCGATAGTGATCTTAGAGTTTTAGCTTCCACATCCGGTGTTTCTGACCGACGAATTTTAGAATCTTTTTACATTTTCGAACAGAAACCTTGTTTAATTAAATGCCGTCTTTAGTTCCTATCCCCTTGAAATTGTGAGTAAATAGCCCTTTCTAATCATTTTCATTTTTTTATTTGTCAATTTAGGTTTTATTATCTTCTATGTGGATTTTAATTTATTAATTTATTCTGTTTGTCTTTTAGGATTTCACACTGACGATGTAGCTGGAATCCGAATAATTTTCTCTCATGAGAAATTGTGAATTTGTTGGCTATTTCCTTTGCTTTTAACTTCTTGTTAACTCAAATAGTATTATCAAAACCAAGTTGCTAACAGCCAGTCAGCGTCTTGCTTTTACCGCTGTGTTTATGATCGAGGGATTCTAGACGCATATGCATGCAGGGGCTGACCAAAATAAGGGAAACACCGGAGAAATCCACAAAATATATTATAGTATGGTGTAGGTCTACATTTTGCGGCAATTACAACCTCAATTCTCCGAGGTATTGATTAATACAAATTGTGAATTGTTTCCAAAGTAATTTAAACCCATTCTTCTGTTAAAACTCCCTCAAGCTCATTCAAAGACCATATAGCGGCAGGAATCGACTTCTGACTTCTTACTAAAAGTCGATTGCATCTCTGACTTGGCTGTCTCCAAACGTTAACTCAGCCTGAGGTTGGAAATAAGGTAAACGATAACTTGTCAGAGAAAATCAAAATTTTCCACTGCTCGAGGGATTAATTCTGGAGGTTTTTACACCACCTTTAACGTTTTGAAACATTTGTGTATGAAACCAGGTTTTCTTATTGTTGCACGTCCATAGAATCCTCTTTGCAGCTCTCGGCGGGCTGTCTTTATGGAAACTGTGTTGTGTAGGTGTCCATTAAGGTATGAAGTAATTTTAACAGCCGCTGTCTTTCTGCGCCTAGCACGGTATCCGTCATGAGGGATCACATTGTGCCCATGGTGACTATAGGTAATGCTCTGTGTACGAAGTCCGAATTTGGACTACAATGGAGTCATGTGGCGCATGATGATACCCTCTTTTTAGAGTAATAGGCTTAGCAATATTAAATTACAAAGCCAACTCATCGATGGCGCATTGCAGGCATTTCTCTTGTGAGTCACCGACAACCGTTTGGCCAAACTGCGAATTGCCTGCAGGAATTTGAAACTGTAATTAATTCATCGTATATTGAACGGAGTTATTGGGTTTGGGGTCATTCGAGACAAAGACGGAACCGTGACTTCGTTCTGTGTGCCTGGCGTGTAAGATTCCGATTCAAGTAAATTTAGCGTGAATTCGGTATGTACGAGTAAAACTGACAAACAGAAGCAAGCTATTCAGAAATTTCTCAAGCCAAAGTGAAAGCATTGGTTATCAGACTGCTTCGATATAAATTGTCCAAGGAACAATGGAAAATTTTGTTGCAAAAAAATAGTTTTCCAATTCCAAATTTGATGATTTACTAATTTTCTTTGTTCATTTGATATGTTGCGTAAATTTGTTGAAAATTAAGCGTATACGTCAACTTGCACAGTTTGATTCATTGCGATCAATTACTCAGACTAATTGATCTTACTCAGATCAGACTAATATATTGTAAAATTGAGAATGAATTATATGAAGCTTTTGAAAATATATATGAATACTGTATGTGAAGCTTCTGAAAGTACTACGAATTACATTTTGAAGGCATTATTTATAGGGAAGATTTTGAGTTCAAGTTTAGGCTATTGGCTTTTTAAATAACATGTTGCCACGATATAAATTAGAATGATACCTAGTGGGGCAACGGGCCCACTAATTCAAGGTCGCGTGTCAAGGGGCACGCGTGTCACGGGCAAAGCGCCCACGGTGCGCTCAATACCCCTCGTTGAAGTCTTGTGTTATACATAATTAGTGAGGAGAAGTCTTATACATCAGTGAGGAGAAATACAATCAGTGTTGCTGAACGACAAAATAAAAAATTAACAAGCAAAAAAAATTGCTGGAAAACATTGGTTGAAAAATTGTATGGAGTCTCACAATATGAGAATTCGCATTCTTCAAGCAACAAGTTTGGCACGAATTGTTGACTGTTGCTTTGCCGTAAGCTGATTTCAGTCAACACCAATGAACCAAAAGTTTATGAGTTTTTATGGTGTTGGCTGAAATCCCGAGTAGGTACGAATTTCCTGCACATAATAGCTGGATTATGGACGGAACTGGAACGAAGATTTTTCTGGTCAACTTTTTTCTAGTTAAAATACATTTTTTCATGTCAAGGATGAATTTTTTACGCTAAGGAAATATTTTTTTCACGTCAGTAATAATTTTTTTTAAAGCCAAGAATATATATATATATATATATTTGTTTTTCAAGTTGCGGATATGATTTTTTTGAGTTGTTAATAAGTGAATTAAGGTAATAATTATCATTGCATTTTTTATTTTAAACTTTAAATTGTTGTTTTATCATATGTAAAGCAAAAAATATGCAATTGGGGTAAAGGGACCTAGGGTAGGCGCCTTGTCCCAAGCCCATGGGCCCTTTGCCCCATGGGTGGGGCAGTGGGCCCATTTTGACACTTTTCAAAAAATAGTGTTTCAATAAAAATTGAATAAATCTATTGGCGTCTAATTCACATCCTACATTCATTATTAGTTGTATCTTTAAACAAAACAAAAAACTATCTCGTATCAATTTAAACTTCAGCAAAAATTCAGTTAAAAAAAGGGGTGGTCCCGCTGTCCCATGCTACCCTACCTGATGTGTGGGCGTTGAGCTTATTTCCTTCAAGTATTTTTCGTATCCTTCTTGAAATATAGGCTTTCCGGGAAATTTGCTTGCCAAAAACTAATCCTCTCTACGAAAGATGGATTCGAGTAACATTCGGTTTTCTATTGCTGACATGGATGATGAAATTTAATTACTTGTGGGAAATTTGCTTATATCGTCTGATTTTGGAGTTTCAGTCTACGCTTCTAATAAAATGGTTTCGGTATCTTTCCTACGCAAAAAATTAAAGAGTAAAAAAATATTGACAAGGAGTGTTGAAGATATTTCAAACCTAACATTTCAAAATCATTTAGTGACATAAATTCCTTATTCCACGCAAGAATATTCTTGGCGGAAATATTTCGAATATAATCTCTGTAAAAATTGATGCACTGTTCACATCATGAAACTTCGATGCTTATCAAACATTTTCCCACGGCCTTTACCCTAGCTGAGCTGAACCATTGCTCGTTATGGTTGAACGAAGTTTCTTCCAGTGGCTGCATGGTTACTCGAATATAGCAGCATGTTCAAATAAGTTGGTTGATGAAACCATCTAATAATCGCGGTGGTAGCATCAAC
This sequence comes from Hyalella azteca, assembly GCF_000764305.2. Classification (NCBI taxonomy): domain Eukaryota; kingdom Metazoa; phylum Arthropoda; class Malacostraca; order Amphipoda; family Hyalellidae; genus Hyalella; species Hyalella azteca. Next base: position 1,362 of record NW_025938202.1, on the reverse strand, counting down.
TTCCGTCATTCAATGAAATTAATGCTTGCGAAACTTCGAATAAATCTCTTAAAATGAACCGGGTGCCAAGTCCTCTACGATGGCTATACGGCAAAGGCTTGGCTTCGCGTGAGGTAGATTGGAGTTCGAATCCTTCAGACTGGGACATTTCTACAAGTCAATTTCTCACGCGGTACTATATGTGTATGGTACTTTGATAATTTGTTCCTGTTACATGTTTGTCATTGTAATTTGTACTGTCAGGGTGGATGTCCATACATAGTCCTCTGAATGTGTGATCTTACGAAGCAATATCAGTAAATGCAACGGATTGATATCCGTTGCATTTATCAGTAGATGCAACGGATTGATATCCGTTGCAGTAAAGGCAACGGATATCAGTAAATGCAACGGATATCAACGTTATTTTAAATGTGGCCATCGAAAGCTCATCGTTGCGCCGCCGGTGCCAATGGTGGTTGTTGGTGGAAGAAGGGCTATTCGTGTAGAATAATCATAGATGCTCCACCAATAATTTCTATTTGGGACGGCAGGAACTGCTTCTCCGTGGCGCATTTCTATTAGAGGTCCGTCTTCATACCCGAGGGTATGAAGACGGACCTCTAAGCCCGAATATTTTACCCGAATAATTTACATACCCGAAGGGTATGAAGGCTTAGGTAAACCCTTCGGGCTTAGGTGAACCTGTTATAAAATCGAGTTACAATTTACTGTTGCACGTTGGGCAGGCCGCAGCTCAAGCTTGAGGCATATAATTTTCAAAGGTTCTTCACCGCATTATAATTATTATTTTATATATTATATTACCGAATTTCCAACATTTCCTAGCCTTGTCATATTCGGGATAAGCAAAATCTGTGATTCTAGTCAGTAGTTATTTTGAAGCTAATTGCAAGGTCATTAGAAACGTCTTACTTAAACTAGCATATAACAAAAATAAATAAATATCATCTATTTACAATTTGAAAGTAAATTCTTATATTATTAGTCTGCTTATATCGCAAGTTCACAAGGAATTTAAAAGCAAAGAAAACGCCAGGAAAATTCACCATATCGATATTGAAAACGTTTCGGAGTCCAGCTCCGTCATCAGTTCGACTAAACTAAAAATGAATAAAATCACTTTAAAAGTCAAAATTCAATAGACAGACATAAAACCTAAACAAGACCTAACATTATATCGAAATAAACAGAACTAGATTGGAACAACTTAGTCCTAGGGGTACGACAAGAATATAAAATCCTAGCGATTTACTATTTTCAGATTGTATGAACTAAACGCATTATTGAGACACGGTTTTCCTTTGAAGATATGTAGAGACTCCAAAATTCTCAAATCCGAGCAGCCAGAAGTGGAACCGA